>NC_048901.1:23061086-23224913 GCF_011077185.1 Oxyura jamaicensis | reverse complement strand
AATTTTTTTTTTTTTTTTTTTTTTTTTTTTTTTTCTGGAACACATCTCTACAGTGTCCTGTGAATCGGCAAGCTGTTCGAGACTTGTTTTGCTGATCTGGTAAAGAGGGATCAAAAATCATAGATGCTCAGGTTTATTATCAGCATTATAGAGGATCTTTGAGGTCCATTCTATGATGATTCTGTGATTCGTTCCTTGTGATATAAACTGTATGTTGAAAGACCCTTTTCACAAGTGAACTGTTCTTGAATGTCTGCTCAAGGCGTGGGGGTTGAAGTATTTTTATATTTTTGGCAGTCATCTATGCTTGTGGCTTTTATATGCTAATATGTTTGTTTCTTTCGAGCCTTTAGAATATTCATTTCACAAAGTCTAAAATTTGACACCTGCTGTAGCTTGCATTATCACTTTCACCCTTAGAAACCCAGAAATTATTAAGGTGGAGTAATTGCTATCCGATTATATAATAACTACTTTAATCCAGCAATCATAATATGATTTAAAATGAACCCTTTTGTGCAATTGATTTTGGAATAATTACTGTTATATTGTACTTCTGCAAGAGTTATTCTCAGTTAACCACTTGAAAATAATGTGCTCTACTTATTGGGAAAAAAAAATATCTGGTTATTCCCCAAAACTCAATATTCTTCCCACATCTGTGCCTGAATTGTGTGGAGGCACATAATCGTACTGTTGGTTGGTGACCTGAGACCTTCTGAAACAGGCTCCTTTCTGTATCCACTCTAGGAAGTATCAATTGAATGATACCTAATTCCATGTAACTTTTCTATTATTATTTTTCCCTCTGAAATAGGGATGTGGTGGGTTTTTCAGTTGTGTTTAAGCATGAGAGAGGTAAAGACACAAGGAAAATATTTTCCTTCTTCCCTCCTATCTGGACACTTTCATTTGTCATCTGTATACGTATAAAGATTCCTAGCAAGGCTGTCAGATCAGGATCTGTCCATCTATTTTAAGTAAAACTGACTAGGGAGTTGTCCACACACTTTTCCTCTTGCTATATCACGTGGTTCTTCACAGGTCAGTGGATCATTGCCATTTTAGGTGCTGAGCACTTGTGAAAGTCTCTACAAAAGTGGAAGAATAAACTTCTACCTTGTTAATCTGTAGAGCTCTCGTAATTGGTGATGGAAGGAGATGGTGGCATATGAAAGATTTTCAAGTTAGCAGGGAAAATGGTCAAAACAGTAATGAAAAGGAATGGTCCTTGAATTTTCTACCCTGCCCTGAGGGCCTTGAACTGGGCGGTTGCACAATATAGGCTGAATGAAGAATAGGGAAGGAAAAGACAGTGCTAGTGAGTTCAGTGGAAAAGTCAGCATCTTGTCCCTCTGTACTCTTAAATTTACATCTTGGTGGAATAGGAAATTGCAGGCAATTTACATATTCTAAGCTTTTCCTGAATCCACAGGTGATCTTGTGTTGTGGCCCTTTCCCTCCTGTGCCTCTTGACATGAACTATCAGCCAGTAAAGTTTTAGTTTAATATATTTTTAAAATATTTTTAATAGTTGAAAAGTAAAGCTGAATTTTCATACTAAACTGTGTGCGTTATCTTAAGCACAGTATTATATCTCTGTAGTCAGAATCTGCTATGCAAGACGTTATTGCTTACAGTGGTCTGCATGGATGTACCTACGTGGAACTCAGTAACCAGTGTGACTGCAGAGAAATAGGTTTTAAAATATTCTTCTTGGTTGTGTTGGTCTTGCAAGCTATTGGGAAATAATAAAACAAGCAAGCTAAAAAGTCACTTAGTTCTGAATAATGTCTGCTGGTTAAGAGGTTATAGCTCAATAACATTCAACACAACTGCGATTTACAGTGGTGATTTTAACTGGCGAGAGTACAACTGCTCGGGATGGAAACGTGCCAGCCAGGACAGCTGCTGCTGGATGGCGGAGCCTCGGCTGGCTCTGGTCAGGGAGCTGGGCTGCTTGCAGCCACCTTCCCACGTGTTGTCTGGTTAGGGAACCATATGCTGGTGTCTCGTGCAATTTGTGTGTAGTTCCTCTCCTTTTACCTAATCACAGAATTTTCTAGGTTGGAAGAGACCTCAAGATCATCAAGTCCAACCTCTGACCTAACACTAACAGTCCCCACTAAACCATATCCCTAAGCTCTACATCTAAACGTCTTTTAAAGACCTCCAGGGACTCCACCACTTCCCTGGGCAGCCCGTTCCAGTGTCTAACTAATCCTGAGAAGGAGACTTGTCTCAAAATACTCCTTATACATCAGAGTAAGAAAGCAGGGTAAATCACGATAAAATGTGTCATGTAAGGATTTTTTAATTACTACGTTCTCTGTCTGGAAGTTGCGTGGATAAGGAAGGTTTTTAAATGGAAGACAGTGAGATGAAGGATATGTTGGAACGAGTGACAAGGCATTATTCTGACTGAAACATGCATTTTGTTGCAGCGTTTTTTTGTTGCTAATAACCACGATAAGTTAATGGCTCTTTGTGGAAGACCCAAAATTGAATCTGGGATGTTCTTAATGAATCACCTTTGGAATGCTTACAGGAAAGGATACTGCTTAAAATGAGATCCAAGTTCTTACAGCTTTAGTTTTATTTATATATATATATATATATATATATATATGTATACATACATATTATATGCGTATATATATAGACAAGATTGTGTCTCTTCAATGAGTTCAAACAAATGGGTCAGCAAATTTCAAAGCACGTGAGCAAGCTGACAAAACAAAAGTGAAAGGCTGGTAACCGTGTCTTGTATTGATGTTGCTGCAAGCCTTCCCTTGTTCCCTACAGTATGAGGACAGTAAATAACCCACAGGACTCACGTTAGTTCTCATGGCAATACTAAATGATTCTTTCATGACTTGATAAGCTTCTTCTGGGAAGGGCTTTGAATGCTTTTGGAGCTGTGGTGTTGAGGCGTGTATTTCTTTGGTCTATCTACTTTTAAATAAGTGTTTTACCCTACCCTTTTAAGATGTGTAGTTACACAGTTCACTATATCTTAAAGGTCATGCTGAAAATTCTAATTACTTGAGTAAAATATAGTGTATTTTAAAGTACAGTTCAACTTGTTATTGAAAGTCACATGGCTTGTACTTCTTCAGCCTGTGTGCAGCAGGAGAGTGATGCTAAGCTAAAGCACGTAATCCTCTTTGGTAGACCCACCTGTTTGCTCAACCCTTGTGAATTTATTCCTGTGGCAAAGTTTCTGGAGCAGGCTCTCCCTTGTTCATATCAGACTCGTTCATTTGTGTAAGTGTTGGCATTTCCATGGTTCGTGGGCTCAGATGGACCCAGTGGCAGGCCTGTAGTGGTCACTGCAGCTCTGCATCCTGGTGACTGCTGTCTGGAACATGTGTCTTGGGGGTCTAAAAGCGTTTAGGGACATGTCCTTCTTATCTTAACTGCTGTGCATGTTTATAGCTTGAATGTTTTATTTTAGCATTGTCCTCCTGAAGGCATCTCTGAATTCTTCAGGTTCATGGACTCCACAAGACTCCTTCTGTCCTTCTGGTTCCTCTGCTTCAGGCAGAGTTCCCTGACTCAGTGCCAATCTTCCCTGACAGTGTTTTTCTTCTACATTTGCATCGCCCTTTGGATTTTATGTCTGATCAGCACCTTCTGGTTTTGGCACTTTCTTGACACCCTGAGGAAGTTTGAGGAATGGTGTATTTTGGACTATTTTCCACTGTTTCTTCCTTAAAATCCTTCTATTAAAATAAATAAGTTATTTATAGCAGGTCAGCCTCTAGCGCTTAGAAATGCAAAGCTGCTGGGAGTCCATATCGTCAGTGGTTCTCTTACATCAAGTGAGGAAGGTCAGCAGCAAAGAGCTGCTGCATCTGCATGGACCACCACCACCATGTAGCCCTCCCCTGGAGACAAGCCCTGGGACATCTATAATGCCTCTCTTTGCTGTGAATTTCCTGCTGGATTTTCTGCTTCTTGGGAGAGAAGAGCTGTAAGTTATCTCTGTATGACTGTCTTGTGTTTCAGACTTTTTTCTTAAGGAAATCTATACGTGAAGTAAAAGTACATGTCTAGGCAAAAGCAGCGTATTGATCACATTCCTGCAATTTTCAAATGAAGGAAATAAATCCAAAGCTTGAATGCATGCTCTAGGATCAAAGCTTTCCATCCTATTTTCCTCTTTTTTTTTTTTTTTCTTTTTCTCCTTCCCAACCTGCTTTCTAGAACTATTATTTACCATTTCAGTCCTTTCCCTGCCTCCCCTAGATTTTCTTTCAATTTTTTCCTTTAAAAAAAAAAAAAAAAAGAGCATGGGGGAAACTTGCTACTACTGAGGTCAGGAGATGGCAGAACACAGTAAATATGTCTTGATAATTGTAGTTCCTTCTTTTTCCATATAAAAAAAATGGAAAAAAAGATGATGTTTGGGTCTCTTCTTAACTTGCATTTCTTTGCTCTTTCTAACCTTGGGCATTTTTCCTTCACTTAAAGAACTTGAAACTGTTTGCATTTAGGGCAAAAATCCTCAGGCTCAGACTTCTGACAAACACTTGCCGTTGACCTGGTGATGGAGAGAAAGTCTGCTGGGGGAGACTGGTGGCAAGCAGGGGCACTTGGTCCTAGGAGCACTGCAGAGCAACTCTCCAAGGGAGATTCTGCTGGGCCACCTCCAGCGTAGCCTTGGCTTGAATTTAAAGTGGCTGCTTCGTTCAGAAACCCAGCGCTGTGTTGGCCAGCATCCCGTACTCGAACTGCCTGCAGAACAGTATTGTTCAGATGCTGTTCTCCAGCAGTGACCAGATGCACCTACTGAATAATCACATTTGGATTTTATTGCTTCATATTTTTAACTTAAGCCCTAAAATGCTGAGACAGCTAAATGTGTTCTGAGCCACTTCATGAATCTCAATCATTCAAACATATGACGTGCGTTCACTTGGTAAGGATATACTCTTCAATGTTTTTTCAAGAAAAAGATGACTTCAACAGTATTTTAGGCTAGGATTTACAAGATTTTGTCACTAAAATATGCACTTTTATGCTGTTTCCACAACATGACTTTCATTTTATTGCTAAAGTAGTATAAATTCTGCTGTGAACACTCCCAGTCTGCTAGGAAATGCTTTTTTAAGAAGAAAAAAATGTAGCTGCAATCCTACACTGATGCTTTAGTGGCCCTAAAGATGAACTGTGTTTAATACCTAACTATTATGAACAGAAAAGCGAGGAAGGAAACGTTGTTTCGAGTGATTGTGGGTTTTATGTGACGTCGTAGAAGATAATGCAAATAGTGACTAATAAGACTACCACCTATCAGGATTTTTTGAAATACCAAATCAGGGTGACAGTAACAAATTGTCCTTTTATGCTATCTCTGTAGGTAGATGAAGTATTTCCAGTCACTATCACTATGGTGGTATTTACAGAAGGCCGTGAAACTGCTGCCTTAGCTGAAGACTTGTCTTAGAGCTGCTCATTGGAAGACTTGGGAAGGGGTGCTGAGCTCAGGTGTGAAGCACGACGAGGTGGGGTGTTTGTCTCTGCTGTTGTAGTGTCTGGGAAGGGCTCTGTTTGTACCTGAACTCACCAGTTCAAATGAGCTCATCTTCTGAACAAACAGAAACAGTTTTCCTCACTATGGTGCTGGAAAACTCGAAAGGGAACGGTGTGGAGGAAAATGTTGAAAGGTTCCCGCGCTACATACTGACTGTGTGCCTGGTCTCACATTTTGAAGAGGGATGTAGATCCCTGTGTTCTCCTCTTGTCTCCACAACTAGCCAATTCAACTTTTCGTAGTTCTTGTTGAAAAAATAGCTGGTGACATGTCCAAGTGCACCAGAGGCTCTTTTTTTCTCTTCCCCTTCCCTAGCTCATCGGGCTGGGGATGGCAGTAAGAACTGCCAGCAACAAGCACTGCTTGCAGCACCTCAGGTTTCAGAGATCTCCGTTGTGCTGAGGGTGTCAATAATTGTTTGTGGTGGCCTTGGACTCTATAGTCAATTTGTTATTGATCTTCTAAACCAAATACCTGTCAAATATCCCCTAAAGCCTCTTGCTCATTCCACTCTTCCTCTTCAATGCTGCATAATGGAAGGAGAAAACTGCTGGTATTAATTCTCAGAAAACCTGGGGTCCTTGTAAAAACTGATGGATTTTTTTTTTTTTCTTCAGCTAATTTTAAAGTACTTTGTTCTGAAGGAATTAATTTTGGCTGGAATTTAATATTTTTCTACAGACAGAAATGGAAAGCAGGGAACTGCCCTGAAGGTGTTGTCCCTGGCTGCCCTGCTGATACCCAACGAGTCACCCCAACGTAAGGGTGCTGCTCAAAGGAACTCCAACATCAGCTCGATTCATCTCGGTTCTGGGCTGTGTGTGAGGCTCTGTTTCTCTGCATGAGATGTACAGACCAGGGAATAATGTTATAATTCCTTCATGAATACTTCTATCAGACTTAAATATCTTTCTTCTTTCCACCTTGGGTCCATAATTTGCCTTTTTTGCAGCTATCTTTTTGGTTGTGGATACTAAAGAATTTGGTGCTCAATGACAGATATTTCTTTCTTTATTTCCATTTCCTTAAAGGTGGATTTTTTTTTTTTCTATATATGTCATGTCTTAGAAGTGAAATCATACCAAATACAGAGCTTTGGATAGTGTTTTAATGCGAGTAGGTCTGAGGCTTATGTAGAAATCACTAAAGACTTGTAAGGTTTAACAGGGATCGGGCAAGAAAACTCCTACTAATTTCTCATTTCAAAATATTCAGGAAATCAATCTAATCTGACTGCTAAGTTCAGGAAAACTGCTTATTCATCTTTAGTCATAAGATTCCTTATGATGTAATAAAAATACATTTTATACTGCTAAAGCCTTGTAAATTACCTTCTGTGGAATTTCCCTGTGAAGATGCAACGGGTAGATGATAAACTGTGTGTTGTGATGCTGCAGTGATTGCACAGTTCTGAAGTGTGACTTATTTGCGGTGTGATTATTTGCAGTGTGACTGCAAATAATATCTTTGCCTGTACTTTCCTGACATACTGAGTTTGAAGAGCTCCTGTCTCCAAGCAGTCCATTGCCATGCTGAGATCTGTTTTGTCAATGACTATGGGATGCTTCACTCTGTATGCATATCTGTTGGGAAAGTGCTAATTTTCTTGGCAAGTGAAGGGCTGAACATCTGCCAGTCTTCACTTCCCAGGCAGCAAACAATGTGAGGGAACCACTTTCCGTGCTGTTGAGGTGTCAGTGCTGTCACACTGCATGTTAATACTGAACGGGAGACGTATCCATGATGAAGCGCTGAATGGTCAGTTTGCTGATCTAGGCAGCCTGATTTTTGTCAATCTATTAAATCTTAAATGAATAGTAGTTTAAAACAACCCCAAAGAAACAACTAAAATAGTGACGTGCAAATACATGAAATGCAGAACTTTCTGCCTAAATCAAAAACCAACAACCGCCAACCCAAAACTATAAAACACCAACAACCAAAGCCAAGGAATGAGACCCCAGCCGCCCACCTCCAGTATTTTCTTTAAAACTTCCTTTCCTACAGCTTTCACTTGGTTAATACATATTCATAATGAGACTGTAGAACATCTGTTATATTTGGGAAATAAAGGAAGATGAGGTGGTTTAGGGAGGGGGACTGTGAGGGAAACCCTGTCCAGAGAATACCAGCCAGCTGTGTAATCAAGTTTCATTATTACATGCATAATGTAGCATTAGGTGTGGAGGAAGGCTATAAAAGCAAATTAAATGGTAGCAGGTTCTTTTATAGCTTGGTTAATGTGACACGTAACCACTGTTACAAACCTCATTGAAAGAAAAGAATCCTTTAAAGAAAAGGCAAAGTCTGTATATTAGTCTTTAACCTGCTGACACTTTCACAATGCCATGCTGTAAAGCAAGCGGGCTCCTCTCCTACTTGCATTGTGGAGGTTGGATATGGAAAAAAAAACACCTGCATCTGGAGAGAATGGATGAGCAGTTCCCACTGCTGGCACTGGATTTTTGGTCTTGCTTAATCTTTATTTTGTTCTTTCCTGCTAATAAATAATGAGCATCAATGGAAGTAGAACTAGCTTGGTATTGACTGCTTTGCAAATCCCCATCTTGACCTGAGTGACTTACGCGTGTTATTAGATTTCTACATTTACAGAGAGAATTCTGTGCTCAGGTCCATGAGAATATGTACTGCAGAGGCAGTGACTGCAGCTGGACTCAGGTTGCCCTCGGAGCACAAATAACTTTTTTGGTGGCAACATTAAATGTTGGCAATATGAAGGATGTATTTTTACAATTACTAATTAGTTGTAGCTACTACCTTCCCCCCCCCTCCATGTGTGTGGAAGTGTGACCACTTGGGTTTTGGGAATTTGTAGAGTGTGTGTGCTTTGAAGTGAAGAGTTTGCAAGGAAAAATGAGCTGCACCTGTGAGGCTCAGGAAATGAAAATATGTGCAATTTATTTAATAAGGTGGTTAATACAAAGCCTTCCTTTCACAAAATGGCAGTGAGAATTTCTCATTTTAGTAAGAGATGGAAACGTATTTACTAAATCCCTTTTAAGTACTGCAAGGGGAATTGTCTGCCAAGTCTCCAGGCCGGAGGTAAACCAAGCAGTAGAGAACTGGCACGTTAAACAAAAACAACAGCAAAACAGTCAAACTATCTGGCTTTTGGAAACCCTCACAATACCTAATGGATGTCAGTTACATGCCAGTAAAGGCCTAAGTTTCTACTAGCATTGAGTTGTCAAGAAGAGCACTGCTAGATGGAAAAAGTGATGCTACAGCAAATTTACCAGTGCTTCTCCAACATTTGTTTAAACTTACTTAAAATCTACTTATCTTTTGCCTGTGGTCTTCCTTTCATGTACCTCTCGCATTGCTGCCTGCATCAAACTTTGTGATGAATTTTGCTGATGGGCTTGTAGGTGTAGGAGTCTCTGAAAACTTAATACATTTTATTTTTTATTTTATTTTTTTTTTTTTCTGGTTTCCTCCTTGACCTGGGGAATGTAAGGAGTCAAAGCCTTGTTGCTTTAACTCAATTTACTTCATTAAGAGCCTAGCAGTGGCATACATAAGATACATGAAGCCTAACTAGTAACTAAACAAAGCTAACCAGCACAGCTCAAATATTTTTAAGATAAATTTAGTACGATAAGAAATACTAATCCTTGGATATAAAACCTTTATTCTTTGTATAAGATACTACCTTCTATACATAACAAAATTTTGCAGGAGTAGCTGATAGAAGAGGGAAGGTTAGGCAAGCCATTTATACTGAACACTTAAATCTTATATGGCTCATCATTATCTCATGGTATCTGTGTATTAAACAAATACACCTGACCTTGAGCTAAGCCCTCTGGTTCAGGATGTTTCTGAGGTGCATTAGGTATGCACTCTGCAAGTAAAGAGGCCTCAGGGACAGTCCGGCATACTCTTATGGAGTTTCACTTTGTCGAGTAAATGGCATCATCAACACTTTTTTGGAAGGTATTTCAGGGTCTAGCTGTGACTTCTGTGCTACTGAAGCTGAAAAGGATGTTGATGTTAACAAGAATGAAGTTGTGTTGTGCTGCAGCTGTGCAGGGCTGGTCAGAGATGAGGGCACCTCAATGTGTGGTGACACGACCTCGTTTCCAGCAAGGAAATGCAACTTATACCGACGATGTACTGAATTGGTAATGCCAATACTTACTAGGAAGATATGTTCCCTCCCCCTTCTGATTTTAACCAAATAATTAATTTTGATGGGGAAATAAGATACTGTAGAGTTCTTTTTCTGTTGATTTCATTTCAGTTCATATGTGACCTGTATTTATGGAACCTGGGGAAGAATTCACATAGAGCAAGATGTTCAATCTGTTTGCTTGATCATTTTTTCCTCATAAGATCTTAAGAAAATTGGTTTGCAAAATAGGGGAGGCAAATGAAGTTGTCGGGCAGAAAGGGGAACCCTTCCCACATCCAAATTGTGTTTTTAATAAGTTTTTAGAGTTTTTAATATTACTACTATTAAAAAATCACAGTGAAATATGAAGAAAATATATATTCTAGTGATCTCTCTCATATGGTGAAGCAGTTGCTTTGGATATTTATACAAGCTTTGGAGTTTGATCCTTAGTTTAGTATTAAAGAAATAAAACTGCTGAGCCCTGCCCCAGTGGATCGTCTTGTTCTCAAATTATTAAGATCGACAGTGTTTCTGGTAACTCTGAAGCATAAAGCTTGGGCTGTGTGCCTTGGCATTTGGGTTTGTGCTCTGCAAAGTAGATATCTACCTGGGGATGCTCCCAGGAAGATGGGAAACATCCCTGGGCTGTTTTTCATGAAGGCATGTTGACTAATTTTGTTACCTTGAGGAAAATGTTTTGCATTAATTACCAAGTTTGTGCTTAGGCAGCTTATTTAGGAGTGTACTAATAAAATGAGCATGGCTGCAGAAAACCAGAAGTGTAAGAGCCTTGCTGAACAGAGTGCAATATGTTGTAATTTAAAGACTTGTTTTGAAGCTGTGAAGACTCACCATGTTCAAGAGTTTTTGTAAGATGCTAACAGCTTCCTGACAATCTCCAGGTGCTTCACAGGTGCTTTATTCTTGAGATCTTGCGTATTGAGCTCCTTTCTTGAAAAAGAAAGCCACAACTCTTGAGTGAATGTTATGGTCTCAAGACAGGAAGAAAATCTGAATGCGTCCTAGCCCTCAAATCTGAGGTGTATTTTTCCTGGTATTGTTGCTGTAGCCTTGGCCAAGGTGTCTGCAGGACCTCCTTGCACTACAAATGACCTCTCTGCAGTTCTGCTGTTGGAGCTGCATTCCCCTACAGACAGAGCCTTGGCAATGACAAGTTCTAGGCCAGGGGTTATAAAATCATCGCTTATCTACAAATACGATCTTCCTGAGAGTATTTTGTGCATCCTAAAGCTCCAAAGGAGCATCTTATGCCGTTTGTCCCTGATTCAGGCTGCAGCATGCACCGCGCTCTGCAGCCTTGCAAAACCCTTTCTGCAGCAACCCTGATGTGGCCGGAGCTCCCTGTCCTCACCACCGTGGTATCTGAATCTTCATGAGATGCTTAGTATGGGCATCGGTTAATGTGCTAAGGGATAATCTGAAGACAGACGATTCATTGCATCTGAATCTTTTGCTTCAAAGATGGTAATTGCTGCTGCTCCGAAACGTCTCCTCATGGCAGGCAGCCAGGAGTGATAACGCAGCACTGCACCTAGCGTGGTCCCGAATGTCAACACGGGGAAATGCCAACATTAAAACATGAGTAGGCTCTAGCACCGAGTGAGGCTCACATTTTAAATTCTGAAGTGTTTAAAAGGCCCAAGGTGGTACTTTTATGAAACTTGTTTAATGAATTTAAAATATTTATTAGAAAGGCCCACTGAGATGTTACAATTAAAAAGGAAAGTCTGATTTATATGGATGATCTTTTGATTAGACATATGCTGAACTCTCTGAAATCGGCTGGTGAGCAGGGCATTGCTAACAAGCTTTTCATGTCAAAAGCTTTTGATCCAGTATAGTATGAAGCTCAGAAAGCTGGGTATGTGAGGCACGTGACTTGCAGTTAGTGTTTTCCTTGGGCTCACTGCTGGAAGAGAGAAGGATGAGTTATAACAGGTGAAGCTATAGCTTCAGCTGAACTTTAATTTGGTTAGCAGTCGAGGTATTGGAAAAATCTGCTAAAATAATAGAAATACAACCTTGGAAGTAAGGAGGAACAAGGAAAGGGAGTTGTTACTTCCATGGGTTTCTGAAGACTAGTGCTGGGGTGTAGGGAAGAGCTTTTTGTAGCATGCTCTGTAGATGTTAAGTAATAATGTTGAAGTGAAATATAACCATCAGTATGCATTATTGTTGCATATATGCTCTACCATTGCAGAGTAACTTACATTGCAAATCTGAATTCTGTGGCTTCCTGGACGCTAATAAAGTGCAGGCCTCTCTGGATATATGGCATCTTGGAGCCTGTTCTTACTTCTTTAATTCAGTAATAATTATTTCTGACTTCTCATGGTACTTAAGATACTTCTTGTATCTTGAGGATCTGGTCCAAGCAGTATATATGAAATGTAAGAAATTGAAATTAAATATGAAACTTTTGAAATTGAAGTAGAGTTTAACATTTGATCTCCATTGTTCTTCTCAATTTCCACAACAAGCTATAGAAACTCCAGGGGGGAAAAAAAAAAAAAAAAAACTTAAAATGTGAGTGAATCTCCTTTGGAAAAGTTACTCTTGAAGATTCTCTTCCAGAAGGTTTTCTGTGTGGAGGGTTATTCTGATAAGATTAATATCCTTGTGTTATGGTCTTGTGTAGCTTTTAAGTTGCTATTAATGCAATTAACTTTTGAAGTTGAAAAGGAAACACTTATTAAAATATATAGCTCTTCTACAGAGGAAGTTGTGTGTCTATGTTCCTATGTTCATCCTCTGCATGTACATGGCGTTCATTTTTAGGTTGTGATATAACTGAAATGCATTTTGCTAGGCCTTATTTTAGTTGCTTGATTTCCCTTCAAAGTCAAGTGACAGGCTGTGATGAAGCCTGAATTTAAAAAGACAAAAACAAAGAAAACAGCCTCTCTTTCCCCTGGTTGCTCATTCTATCTCTGTGTCATTACAGATACTTTTAAAATCCTATTTCACCCCTGCTGAGCGGAGCAAATTTAAACAATCCCACTTTGTAGAGAGCCGGGAAAAAAAAAAAGGCCAGTATGTCTATAACAAATACTCCATTTATTAATATGTATGACAGCAACATAACACTGTAACATGAGCAATATAAAAACAGCCATTCTTTCTCACTGTTCCCTGTTCAATCTCTTTTGTTAGCCTGTGGCTGTCAGCTCTTGTGGAAGGCGAAGGGTTTCTCCTTGGCAGTGTGGCTGATCTGGCTCTGCTGATACCTGTCTATCCCTTCTCCTCCCATGCTCTTCTGGGCTCCCAGGGTGATACCTCAGCCCCTCTCCAGCACCCAGCTCTGTTAAACTTAGAACACAATTTTTCACTTTGGATGGAAAAATGAAAGGGAACATTGGGCAAATGCCCCAAACCCCCCTCTGCTGAGCTGCGGCCTTGCATACATCCATCAGCCTCTGCCAACAGCTTTTAGCTGCCTGGTGGTTAATCAAATGAAACCTCTTTAACTCACTTTGACAGTAGAAAGTGCTCTGCTATAGAGGATAAATGGAAAATATGGTGTTTGCGAGGAGGGGGGTGACAGCTGAGGGACACCTGGCTTTTTGTGATCAGGGTGTGCTCAAGCAGAGAGCGATGGGTGGTGTGGCCAAGGGGGGACCTGGGCCTTCCAATGCCATTTGCCAGGTTTCCCATTAAACCCATACAAATACAGTACTCTGGGTTATAAATGTGGGGTTTTCTGTGCTCAGCCACCGTGTCACAACCAGCACTCATGAGGTGATGTTGGTGAGCAGAAGCAAACAGTGAAGGCCAGCATGTTTGCCAGGGGTTAACCTGGATATGCTTCTGCAGCAGGGGAGTACCCATGGGTGAGGTGTGTGTGGGTTAAGGACGTCCTTGGCCTCATCCATGTGAAGGAACTGAACTTCGGGACAAAAACCTCCTCTTGTTAGAGGTGGCAGAGGATCAGGATCACCAGGCCAGACTCAGGCCTTGCAGCAGGGCCTGCAGCTGTTCCTTTCTGCTGGAACAATAATGCTGCCTGTGTGGAAAATGAGCTTGGTGTCATCCCCTCATTTACAAGTTGTTTGTTAAATCTTATTTAGTCACTTTTTAGTAGTCATTTTTGATAAGTTCTCCAGAATGTGTCATCTGTTTTTCAGTTAAAAAAAAAAAAACAAAAAAACAAAACAAACAAACAAAAAAACTATTTTTTTTCCATAGAATATTCTGAGTTGGAAGGGAAGCATAAGAATCATCAAGCTGAGCTCCTAATTTTAATGTGCTTTTCTTTGGCCTCTTGATTAAGCATCAAACCATCCTGCCCCCCAAAATGAGGCTATAATAGTGCAAATCCAGAGGCCGTGAGAAGGGAATAATGCCACCATGACTGATGGGTGGAAGATGTCCCTGGCTGTCTGTTCAATATCTGCTTTAGCTGTGTAAAAAGCCAGTCATTATTTATTGTTGGCCTGGATTTATGTGTGGTATTTTCATGTGAATCTGGCTTAAATACATGTGCTATTTTTAAGAAGTCCCAAGAGTGTATGGGATGTGGGAGAAAATGGGGAGGATGATCAAATTAAAACTGAAATTGTAAAATAAAGTGGGTAAATGTTAGAATTAGGTGACATGCGTAGAGAAAGTCCCTGTAATTCATCATGACATGATCCATATGGATGCCTTACCCAGTACTCCTGAGAAGCAGTTAGAAACTCCCTGAAGTCTCGTTCACTTTGCTACACAATTTTGTTTTTTCTTTTTAAATTTAGTCTACTTATATTTACCGAATTTCTGAGTTCTTTTCTTATACATGGCAAAGGAGGTGCCCTTGGAGCATACAGGAGAAGTTTGGTTAGAAGAGGCCCGTGAGAAGTACAATGTACCCTCAGAATATGGCTGATGGGTGCCTCTTCCATCACAGACAAGTGCGTGTTAAAATGTGTGTGGAAGCTGTTTACATGTTCTCTGGAGTGGAGATGCTCTGGTTACACTGTTGACCTAAAAGTTCTGGGATATCAAACTAAAGCTATTTAAATGATTTTCTAATGGGTATCTGGCTGAATAGATGTTAACTCCATTTTGCTTTTGGGAAACCAAGGCATAGAGATGACAAGAGGAGTGAAGGCTAGTTTTCTGGAAAAGTTGGACCCTGAAACTTCACTGTGTCTGAGGAAAAACAGAACTTTAAGATTGTATTTTGAAGTCTTGTTTGTGCCTGCTTCACTTAAGTGATGGCTAACTTCTACTCTTTGGTTTCCTTCTGTCTTGGCCTTGGTCTCTGTTCCCAAGCCTTGCAGGAACCTCATGTTGTGGCCGCTGGATCCTGTGGCATGCTGTGCTCTGCCTGCCTTTCTCAGGGACAGCTGGCTGCTCTTCAGGGGGCCATCCAAGATGAAACATGCTGGAAAAAATAAATAAGTGTTGTTATTATTGTGCAGCTATCGTGGTTATGAATGTTTAATTCACAGACTACTGGCTGTGGCCAAGCTCCATGCAAGGAACAAGAAAAGAAAATGAATAATTACATGCATGCTGAAATGCCTGAAAGCCTTCTCCAAAGCTTTCTATACTATACTTGTCAAAGCTGTACTTTTCTTAAGCTGTGTTTATCGTTAGTTTATCAAGCAATTGAGCAGTATGCTAACCGGATCAACCGCCATTAGGACCAGACAAATGCAAAACGTGCCTGCTTCAGGTTTTTCATCCTGTCCCCTGGTGTGGCTTGCTGATCTCATTTGGGTTTCTCACCTGGCAAGGCCTCACAACAGGCCTCAGCATGCCCCATAAATATTTCAACATCTTGCTTTGTCAAATCAAGACATGCAATTGTCTCCAGTATTTTAAAGTTGGATCTCTGGATGTTCCTGAAGTTCTTCTACCTTTCTGTTAGGCTTTTTTAACCTTGAAGTGAGGGGCAGTGGTTTGTGTACATTGGATGTGGGGTTGCTGTGGAAGGCTGCAGCTTAGCCACCAGGGAGCATTGCACAAAACCCAGTGTGATGGCACTGGGGAGCCTGTGGATCCATGGAAGGGGATGAAAGCTTTGTCCTGCAGGCAGGGAGAGGGAAGGTGCTGTGGCATCTCTCCCTTGCGTGGTCTCCCTCGCCCACCTCCCCTCTCCCACCCCATCCCTCCTTCAGATGCCTGCTGCTGGGTGGAACAGCTTCACAGCACAGCAGCCTTCATCTAGTCCTGCCTTTGTCTTTATATATATATATATATATTCTAATATATATAATATATATATATATATTCTAAATATATATATTTTTAAGATAACCCTGAAGTACACCTAGTGAATGCAGCCGTGGATTTTGGTGGGCAATGTTGTATCTAGTGTCTACCCTATGACTCATTCCTGGCATAAGATCTCATTAACTTCCAGCAGAATGACAGGCTGGATACAGTACTCCCACTTCTGAGATTTTTTTTGTTTGTTTGTTTGTTTTTGGTAGGTAATGTCTCACCGCTTTCTGCCTGCTTAAATAGGTACGGTTTGAATATTGTTTCAGGGGGAAAAAAAGGTCTGGACGCTTCAAAAACGTCTTGTGTTTTGTTGCTTTCTGTGTTTACAAACTTCTTTTAGTAATAATCCTGATCCTGCAGGGGGGTTCCTGAGAAGCCTGGATTGGTGAGCAGGCTCTGAGAGCTCAACCTGAAATGCATTCGGTCAAGTCTTTGGCCCCTAGCCTTTATGAGAATTGACAGAGTGAGTTATGAGCAATTACTGGATATCTTGAAAATTTCTGCATTTGGTATTCCAAGCATTTTTCTGCAGTATCTTAAAAATCAGACTCTTTGCAGTATGGACAGCTAAGACTATATGTGGGCTTTGGTTGCATTTGTGCTGCCTCGCTCCATCCCCCTCGCTCCATCCCCCAGATTGTGTGGTCAATGTTTCAATCTTGTATCAAAACAATTTAAGTAGAAAATGAAGACTGATATTCTCTCTGAACTCGTGAGCCGTGGTGTGAGGCTGGCAGCAATCTATTTCTCAAACAGCGAAAATGTTGCAGAACAAAGCTTTATTTGATGCAAAATCCAGAAGGATAATATTGTGGATCATTTTAATAATTTTAATTTTGTAATGCTAATGAGGTTTCTATCTATTCCTTGGTTTTATTTGGTGGGAGAGTTGTAAATTAAGGAAGGCAGATATTAGAATTACAAGGGCAATCATGCTTCATAATCACCACCCAGCAGAGGCTTTAATTCAGCAACGAGCAGGAAATATTGAGGATGGTGGCAGTAATTTTATTGCTTTAGTAGGCAGGTCAAAATTAACCAATTATAGGCCTATGATGGAAGTACATCAGCTGCGCAGCTTTTCCTGCACCCCAAACCACGATTTCTAAAGCTTAAGGCAGGATTCCTGAAGGCACTTCTCTTCCTTACTTCCATCTAAAAGCACCTGGATTTGGGCACCTGTGTTAGACTTTTTTGTCCCATATTTGTCTTATAAGGTTTTCTTTAATGTATTTTATTGGAAGAAAACTTTATGCAAGTCCACATGCTCCTAGTGCAACAAAGATTTCTGGGGGAAGAAATATGGCTCTTTTAAATCAGGACTCACATCTGTTGATGTAGCTGCTTTGTCGGTGCTATGGGGTTTTGTTTTTTCTTTCTGCTCAGCTTGGAGCAAGTGCAGATGGGGAGAAGTGTGGTTATTTCTGACAATGATTGTGTGAATGCTTCGCACATGACCTGACTGAATAGCGAGGGGAGGCTGAATGATGGAGACATAGAAGGATCAAAGGGCAGCCTTATGGCAGGTTCTGTTCTCCCTGACTTCAGGAGTCATTTGCAATATGTGATTATGTTTTATCTCACATCATTTTGTAAGCAGTCTGGGCTCTTTTTTTTTCCTCCTTCAGTTGTGTTCTTGGAGTGTTGATACTTTTTTCTTCATTTATTTTTCTGGAAGTGGTTCAAAAGACATCCGGATAAGTTAATGAGACAATTTGTATTTTCTTTATTATTTTTTATTTATTTTTTTTTTCTTTTGGGGGTGATCCAAAGCCATTTAAAGGTAATAGAACAGTCTCATTGACTCTGAAGAGCTGTGGGTTAGGCCCTCGATGAGAATTGTTGTTAGTCTACTGACAATTAGGTGATATCTCCATATGTGAAATTACAAAATACAAGTACAAACATTATAGCTCAAAATGTTTTAGTATTGCTTTGCAGTTGTGTTTTCCAGCATGCTGCAATTGTACCACCTGGCTGGCCCTAGATGCAGTGGGGCAGAGTAGGAAGCTGGTACAGGAATGACCTGGAAATTGTCAGAAATTTATGCTGAGAAGTACTGGTAGGGAAAAAAAAATAAAAATAAATGGATGTGGAGAGAAAGAGGAGAATGATAAAATCCAGAATTCAACTTGTGATGTGGATTTTCAGCAATAGTTGAGGACAAGGCTGCTTTTTGGTCCTTACAGGTGGTGTGGAAGCTGTGTCAGTGGGTGCAGGTGTTGTTGTGCCTGCCTTGAGACTGGAGGTAGGCTGGCTGACCTCTCACCATCCCTTCCAGCAGAGCTTTATTTACTTGTTTGTTGGAGTAGTGATGCTCCTGAAAACTCTTAATAGCACATTGCAAGAATATACTAATGTGTAATTAAAGACCAAAAAGAAAAAGGGGCAGATATAAATGTGAGGGAAGAAGCTGAGATAGAGAATGTAGAGGAGAATTTAAATTGCTCTCACTGGTTTGTAACTGACAAGGCAGTTGATGCATAGGGGTCCTATATGTACGCTTGGAATTCTTCCATGTTGCTGGCTTCTTATTTTGGGGTGAATCCGCAGTAGCTTGGTTACAATTATTTGAATTTCTCAATGAGATTTCAATGTGAAGAGGAGGAAAATGTGGCTTGAGACACCCACTCTTGTATGTGTAACAGGTGATTTTTGTGCAGCATAAAACAGCTCAGGAACACCTGTTATTAACATGCACTTTTCCCAGATTCTCAGTGTAAAATTAATCTATTTTTTCCCAATGTTTTCTAGGACACATACTGATTAGAGAGCTCAGCCCAGCAGGGTACCACGAGAGGCAGCACAGAGCGAAGAGGCTGTTGTGTGTCCGCAGCGAGTGTTGCCCCCAGCAGTTAGCCTCCCCCAGCCCAGGCAGTGTTGTCCCCTGTACCCCACACTCTGTGGGGTGTTCAGCAAGCCTTTGGATGTGCAGCTTGTGCTGCCTGCCCTGGGAGATGGCCTGAAGCTCTCAGTTACATTGGGAAGCCATCCCATATCCACCTAGCTCCACCATCCTGCTGCAGGTTCCTCCTCGTTTGCTTGCTTTTCCATGGCAAATTCTGCTAGGAAAGAAATGCTGTGTGCTTGGAGTTCCTCAGCAGAGCTGTGCAGAGCAGCCTCAACCTCCCGTTGTAAACCTTCATTTTCTCAGAAGCACCAGGCAATGACTCTCCTGATATCGTTTTCTTTTTTTTTTTTTTTTTTTTTTTCCAGAAGTAACATACAGCTGCTGACTAATACTTGGCCATGATTCAGCTTGCTTTGGTGGGAAGTATTAATGCTTTATAGCATCTCAGGGGTATGGTTAATAGCTTTATCAGATAATTACAGCACTGGAAACAACATGTAATGTATGTTCTGTCGTGGGGTTTTGAGATGCACCCTATCCCACAGGACTCTTAGTATTAATATCTCTTCTTCTCTCATCCCTTTCAAACAGCAAAAGATGAGCAGGAACAGATGGTTACGCGTGCCCAGACCTGCTTGTTCTCCCCGGTACCCCCAGGAAAGCTCTGTGCTAAAGCCTTAAAGCTGGCTCTTCTCCAGTGTTTGTGCCTGGGAGAGGTCGAGCAGGCACCTGCGGAGGGCATGTCACAGAAGTGACTCCCCTCTGCTCCGAGATCCAGGGAGGAATGCACAAGTATGGATGTCACCTTCGTACTCAGCCAAGGCTTTGGTGAATCCAGCACACTTGGTGCTGGATTCGGGCGGTGGCATAAAAGGGCAAGGTCCTGCTTGTCTGCACATCCCTAAATCTGCTGCAAGGGTTGTGTAACTTGGGCTCCAATTACAATGCTTGTGAGCTGCCCTGGGGACTATGCTTTGTTGCTGCCTGGCAGAGGGAAGGCTGAGTCACAGTTTCTAAATACGATGGCAACATATTAAGAGCAAGTGGGGTAATAAGTATTAGGGAAGAAACAAAGTCTAAGGAAGGGACATGGTCTCCTCTAGCCTTTTTTTAGGCTACTACCACCACTCGCTGTAAGGCTAACAAGTCTTTATTGGAGTGCTCTGATGAAATCCAACCTTAAATGCCCAGCTAAAGTGTAACCTGCTGCTGCAGAGGTCCCTGAGGGCTGGAGAATTTCCCTCACAGGAAGGATCAAGAAGTGGACCTGAAACCCTTTGCCATCATCTAAAGCTGTCACTTGCACCATTTTACCCCTTGGTACAACAGAACCGCTGTGAGATTTTGTGCCCTAAAACCAAGCCGGTGAGGCAGGTGCTCGAATGCTGCGCTTTGCCCTGTTCCTTGCATTGAATGGATTAAATGCCCCTCAGAATAGAAAATGATACCAACAGTATATTTCTGGGCTTACAAATATAAACTAACAAGCTTGCAGAGCCAGAAGATTGATTAAAACTTGTAGGAGTTAGATATACAATTCTCCTCCATCATCAAAAGAAATAACATCAAGCCACGACCTCCCTGTGTCCAGACTTGCTGTGAGCCAGAAGCAGAATTTAAATGCTTTCTAAGACCTGTTCCCTTTTATCTGGGAACAGGTCTGAAGCATTAGCTACTACTTCTCAAAGTCCCCCACTTCTCTTACCCGGTCATCAGAAAAGATGGTAGGTGTTTGTCATGCTCTTGTGTGAGGCACACGAAGGTGAGAGCTTTTTCTTTCCCTGAGGAACACATCCATTTGGATTTGTGTCCTGCCACAAAAAGGGACAGAGTGTTAGGCTGCAGGTGGTTGGGTGTTCTTTGTTGTTGTTTCTACGCTTGCTTTATACTAACCTGACTCTCCTTCCTTGTTGGTAAAGTTTGAAAACTCATTGATTTTCTTACTGAACTCGTTATAACATTTCTCTGTTAAAAGCTACTTTTCCTTTCACTCTGAAGAACCCCGTACAGCACTCAGTACTCGGTAATAAGACATACATACCATGGGCTTTAATGTCAGCCTGGCATATCACTGCTTTTCTTCTGCACCTGCCAGCTCCCTGGTTGATCACTGCAGTGGTCTCATGGTGAGACTTGAAAAAATGGGAAAGCCTCCCCTGACCCACGGGCTGCGGATACTCTGAGAGAATTGAGGTTTTCATCCCTACTTTTCACTGGAGGCCAACATGCAGCTGGGCTCAGTGTTCATGAGGGCTGTGTAGCCTCACCTGGTTGAACGTTTTGTGAAATTAAGTGTTTTATAAAATCAAGAAGATGAATCAAATTTAGAATGGCAGTGACTAGCATGATCTTTCACTTACAAACTTGGAAAACTGAAGAGGATAATGGTTGAGCTTTTAATTTTCCTTTCTGAAAGCCTTGAATTATTTTCCTTGGTGAAGGACAAATTTGAAGTTGCACATGATCAAACGTCGAATATATTTGCCGCTTATGTAAAAGAGTAACTTTACTCTGGTGAGATAGAGGAGATTGAAACAAGCAGACTGCGTTCCTAAATTCAATTGTTTTCCTGGGAGATGCCGTGCAGCTCAGCAATAGATTGACACTGTGTCAAATCCGTTTCTTTAAAATTACACTCAGACAAGTTGCCCTCTAAATGTGTCCCTGAAAACTGTGTGGGCTGACGCGATGCCTAATGAAATTAGCGAATTAAGGTTCTGAGAAAGTATTATCCAAATGCAAGAAGCTCTTTCAGACTATCATTTGTTTGAACATTAAATTAAACCATCTACCTTCCAAAGAGCTCAGAAGAGCACTTGGAAGGACCAGCAGTATGTCTTCTGCTCCCTCTGGAGGAAAACACATTTACTTTGCCTGTTTGTTCCCCGCTCAATAATTGAACTCTTTGCAAACGTCGTATTAACAATAAATTGACAAATGGGGGAGGACACTGTTTACTAAAGTAAAACTAGACCTGTGTCATAGGTCTCAAAATACATCGCGGCACTCGATGAAAATGCGACGGCTGATGCCTGGAGCCAGCAGCTGTGTGACAGCGCTAAGTGCACCCCGAGCGCTGGGCGGGAGCTCTGATGATGGCTCTGGGCAAATGCAGTCAATAGCCAACACATCCTCCTGCAGCCAGGCACAGCCCTTGTTTTACTATCAGCCCTTATTGGTCTGGACACTGCAAAAACAGATGCTGCTTGTGCGTGTATCAGATAAGGATTAAAGGCCATAATTAAAATATATATATATATATATAAAAATCAAATCCAATGTTGGGCTGGCTGAATAGAGGACTGCTAAAAGCTGAATCTCCTGACCACCTGTCAGCACAAGCCCAGCATTACAATTTAATATGTGAACTGTGATTAGAAAACATAATAAAATGCTAGTACTCCTTACAAATTCTCTTTCTTTCTGCCCTGTCTCCTGGCATGAAAGGGATCATATGAAAACTTTGGTTTAAAGAGGCTTGGCATGGCAAAGCCTGGGAACGTGGCTGTTTAAAGCTGAAGATATGGAAAGAGGCTCTCTTCTCTTCTTTGTGATTAAAACATGAGCATTGCTGCTTGCTTGATTAAACTTTCCAAATCAGAGTACCTACAAAACAGCGCGCGTTTAAGTGTGTGCCACTGCGCACATTGGAAAATCAAAGTTATAGATGAGGAATTCTTGGTGTGGAATAGATAAGTCAACTTCTCTATGGCTGAGGGGTCCTAATTTGGGGCATAGGTGTTTGTGTGTGAAGGATTTCTAAAAACGATAATAAGGAAGTCAAAGTACCTCAGAAAACCACATTTTGACACACTTCTACAGCCTGGGGAATCTTTATTTAGTTAAAAACCCAACCCCCCTCCCTTCCTTATTATATTTGAAAAGCTTGACAAGGTTCAGTGTTTTCAAGGCTGGAAAGCATGGAAGGAACATAATACAACTTCACTTTTGTACACGAGATCTGTCCTGTCTGAGCAGCTTGTTAGAGATGCAATTTATATTATTTGTACCAAAACATATGGTAGTTGGCTAGTACAGAAATAGTTGGGTGCTCTTAAGAACGTATATCTAAAAGGCTTTTGTAAAGAACATTTTTTTTTTTTTTTGGAAGTGCTGCCAATTAGCTTTAATACCTGCAAATGAATGACAACCTGGAGAATACTGCGTCTGAAGTAGATGTGGCGGTGCTTTAAAGGAATGCAAAAAGGCAATTATCAAAATTAGCAGCAAAAAATAAAACTCACTTGACATGGTGCTGTCAATGAAATCAAAACCTTATGAGTTAATAATGGCTTTTGAGAATATTTTCCTCAACTAAAATTTGTGGAGAACAGACTTGTTTTTGCATGATTGACTATGACCATCACCAGGTCATGGAAATGAGTTATCATCAGTCCACAATACGTGGATTAACTACCAGTGTTTTTATTTATGGATTTATTTTATTTTTTTCCACATTTTCACTTTTAAATGGAGGGGCTGCACTTTCAGCCAGTGTAAATTACTGAGGTCAACAACAGTATGCCGGGGAGATGTATTTCCCCCCTGTTAGGGGAGAGAGTATGGGCAGCTGGACCTATTGACCAAAATTCCCAATAAATAAGGAAGTAAATGTCAAGTTTTCAGTCACTGGGGTGTTCCAAGGATATATCGTCAGTGGAGGCAGGATGCCAGACTTGCTGCCAAGGTCACCCACGTGGGGCTGGATGCCCTCACAAGCTCCCCCAGAGCAGTCCCTCTCCTTCAGTCTTTGCAAGATGCACTTCAAACCGTTGAACGTGGAGGTCCTATGAACTGACATGGATGAGTAGTAGATCAGTAGAAGACGAGTTTGCGTGAAGCGATTGATGCTTTTGCTAGCTCTGACAGCTGGAATGGTTAAGGACCAACAGGGCACGATGCATTAGGTCCTGAACACACTACTGAGTATAATGAAAAGCTTATCTGTACTTAACTGAAGCCCTCGTTGGGCTAGAGCCAGACATGAACAAAGTGTGAATGAGTGCTCATGTTTGACTCTTTCAATCCAAGAAGTGGATTACAGACAGCAGCTGTCAGGGCCTCACACCTGAAGCTCAGAAATCCTTCCCAGAAGAGCCACGGCCAAGGGCCGAGCAGGTAAGGTGCTCCTCCAGTGCCCCAAGACAGCAGTGAGAGCTGTCGAGAAGGCTGCTATTCTTAATTGCTTGAAAAAGCATTTATTCATCCATTAAAATGAAAAATCTCACTTAGAAGCAGCAAACACGAATATGGTTTCATGGTTCTGTTTTTAGCTTTCCTCTCAATGAACACTAGCAAAAACCACACCTCGTGGTAGGAAATGCTTGTCACAGCAGAATAAGAACTGAAAAATCCACGCAGCTTAAAATAGATTATGATTTTAATGAAAATGATTCAGACTTGACAAGTTACATTAAAACAGAGGGAGTCCACTGGTGGGTTTGTGTATTTCAGCTATATGAATCATTTGGAAAAACTGTGCTTCAAGCAGCTAACAAAAAATGTACCCTAAAGACACAGTGGTACTTTATTCCACACGGGTTCATGTTTCTTATCATTAAAAGTTAGTTCTCGTAGCAAAATGCCTTTTCTCTCCTGCTAAGCAATTTCAAATTAAAGGTTGACAGGACATGCTAATGAAATAAAGCAACAAACATTTTGTGACAGGTGCAAAATACAGTACTTGTTCAATAAGATTATATTTTTGGAAAATTTTCCTTTGTAAATCTAATTTGTGTCAGTTCAATATTGGCTTGAACATCTAGTTCTAATTTATTAAAGCACCAGAAAGACTATGACCATTTGTTTAGCACAAAGTGTTCAATCCATGAGAACAAACTTCATGAAATTTAATCTTCTGAGCAAAAAAAAAAAAAAGACGATCAAAGCAGCAAAAACCCGTGTTGGTTCTCCCTCTGAACAAAGGCAGAAGCAAAGTGCATTTGAAAGCACGGGGCCAGCGTTAGCGGCAACCTTGCCAATATCATTCATGTGAAGAGGACTGTGCAGGAGCTCAGGAGAGGTTGTCAGATGTGCTATTGATTTCTTATGCAGAATATCGAAGATGATTTCACACAGAAAAATACTTGGATCAGCTGTACTGGCGTTGCTGCTTTTTTCCCCCCTCAATATGGGAAGATTTAGAGATTAGGCATGCTCTAAGAGCTCTACAGGTGGTTGAAACAACATCCTTTATGGATGAGTGTTTTATTTACCATGATGTAAATGGAAGAACCTCCATGAAATAAAATTTGATGGGTTTTATGTTTGTTTGTGTTGTTACTATGAGTGTAATGCACACCAGACCTTCTGGGGCTCTGCAATGTGACAACAGAGGCCTCAAACACCCTTCAGGCCAGGGGCAGCTCTCAACCAGCTTTGCCAGTGCTGCTGTTATCGGGTTATCAGAGCTGTTGGAGATGGGGATGACATCAGGAGAGAACTTCTTCACTATTCATTTAGTGTTTTTTTATTTAAACTCATGTTTGGTTTTGGGTGAGGCTGTAAAGGTCAACTAATAAGCACATCAAATACTATAAATACGTATTTTTCCCCACATACTTGTTTAGGGCTCTCCTTTCTTCTGAGGGTGTGAAGGGGACAGAGTTAACCCAATTGCTCCATGGGTGTGCTTGGGTGTCTCTGGAGCTCAGAGCCTCTGGGGCTGGGGATGTACGTTGACTAGGAGAATGATTGTACAGGCGCTTGTTGATTTGTGATTCTGTGTTTCAGCTGCCTCTGGAACAGGCCGGGGTTAACCTCCACTGCCAGGGCCTTCTGAGACACCCTTAGGACCTCAATTGATCAATTATAAAGCTCTTCAAGAGCTTTGTCCTGATAACAGGATACCAGGTGTGACTTATTGCACGCCCATGGTAGGTAACACTCAGTGCCTGTGGACCTAGAGCCCTGTCTTCTGCTGTGCAGAAAGTGGTACGTTACTTCAGGGAACTTCTAATTCCTTACTCAGTTTGGCCTAAAATCATGAAAAATTAATATTCTTGTGGCCTTTTGCATGGCTGGCACATTTCAGGGTGCCTCTGGTTATTCGGTTCTCGTGACCTCAGGTGAGGCCTCAGCAGGAGAAGAAACCAATGGTTCTGTTTCAGCAGTTTCTGTGAAGTTGTGTTTTTGTGCTGCTTTTGCAATGCCAGGCTCGATGTAGCTAACAGATCACTTGTGTTTCTATTGATTGCCACTTCAAACAAAGCGGCAATAATTGAAGTTAGTAGAGGCCATCTGAGATTTCTAGCTTTCGAGACGGAAAGAAGCTGGCTGTATTGAACACTTCGTGTTGCTTTGTGGCGTCATTTGGCAAGTGCTGACTTTCGATGATAGCCTCAGACTATTAAACGTAGTCCACATCCATACTGCAGTCTGTAGGAAAGACTGAAACTTTTAGTCTGGCTTTAATCCAGGTTAATCAGTTCCAGGAAACAAAACCAGTGAAGACACAGTGGCCAGACCATAATAGTTCATAACAGTTGCATCTTGCAAAGAACTTGTAGAGCTCCATGATCCCAAGGCCAGAAAACTTCATTTTTCTGGCTGTCATGTCTTGACTATTTTTTTTAATTTCTGCTTAAATTAGCTTTATTTTTCCTGTAACATCTCCTGGCTATATCATAGCCACAGCTTATAGATTTTTCAGCATTATAAATGATGCTTTAGAGAGCTCAGTCATGAAATTTAGTTGAGAAGCAGATAAAATTTGAATTAATGCCTTATATGATAACAAGAAATTGGTTCTGTAATGATGTGGAAAACAGAATTACTGTTTTCCATCTAATAACACTTAAAGAACTTAGACTGCTTATACTATAATCGGTATAAAAAATATAGATATGCCTACCTCCTGAACTTTAGAAGCCTGGAACTCTGCAGTATCCTTGTACCCAAATATACAGATGGGGTCATCCCTTCTGTTTGTTTGTTTCTTTAAATCATCAAGTAAAATCAAATCTAATAATTATCCTGAGTGAGCATCTGAAGCCTGCTCTGCTCTGCTGTTGGTGTCGGCTACAGCCTCTGCCTGCGCTTGGCACCGCAGTGCGAGTGTTTCTGGATGCTTGGTTCTCCTTTCTTTAATGAGTTTTGTGGAGTCGCCGTTTGTATGGCTGATAATCTTTATATGTAAAATGATACAATTGAGATAATAGCACGGAGATGATGATAACGTCAGACCCCTGGTTTCTGCTAACTCTGTCATTTGTATTTATTATGCTGCACGCTGACCTGCTGAAGTTGTAACAGCTACATTAAAATGATTGAATTCCAAATATCACAGCTTTATTATGTTTCCCATTGTGGTTTATTTTTGAGAGGAATATGTAATGAACTGTAGTGAAAACCAGAAGCAATCGTCTCTCCCGAGCCCTTGGCTCTTGTATGGGGTTTCAGAAAAGTGCTAAATGGAGGTCAGAGATCATTAATTTTTTGGGGGGTAGGGGGAAGCCTGCAAACAATCTTCCTTTGCCCTCTGACTTGCAGGAATTTCCTTTTTTTCCTTTATGCAAACACTCAGCTAATGACCGAATCACAGCAAATAAATGTAGACCAACCTGACTGCTAATTAAGCATGGTTAACGAGACACTGCTTCTATTGTATGCTGTCCTTTGTGTTTTCTACTGCTCTCTTATTGAATGCTGCACAAAGCTGCTGTTCCTTCAGCTTTACGAGATTTTCCAGGGTTGCTTATGGTGGCACTCTCTGAACTGCTCAGCGCCGGACCTCAGCTGCCACCTCCTCGGGTTTGGGGCAGAGCCTCTGGCTTTGCAGGAGGCCGATTCATGACCCTGAGGACAGGGGATCTGCTAGGTTTAAAAAACATCATTAGGATCAGGGGGGTTGTATCTAATGAAAATAGCAAAGCGTGTTTAATTTGAGCCACCCAACTTTGTGCTGTGGTGATGCTGGATCACGAACAAGCAGGAAGGATCCGTGATTTCTTAAACTGTGGCTGTCTTACCTGCACAGGGAAACTGTACATCAAAATCACTCTGGCTCCAGCTGCCCACGCGGTTGGATATGAATTGCCATCTCAGCTGAAGAGGTGCAGCCTGAAATAGCAGCAGCGTTGCAAGGCCTGGCATCGTGCTGTCTGGCAAAGTTATGTGGAAAGATCGAAAGCGCATGTATAATATTAAGTAATACTTCTGGTGTTATGGCTTTTAGATATTGGTTCTATTTACTTCCTGAACAATTTCGGTTTTATATTTCTGTTAAAGAAAGTGTAAGGGGGATATTTCTCACTTTTATATGGTTAAAGCTCAACAAAACCCATAAAAATTCTCAGGAAAAAAAAAAAAAGGAAAATCCATATGGGATATTTATAGTCAATTATTCTTCTGATTCTTCCTTTCTTCAACTCGCTTGCAAGTTTTATGTGAGCTCCAGTGTTATCCATTTTACACCCCAGCAGGCTTTGTAAATGGATACTGATGGTTAGGGAGAATTACCGATCTATTCTTAAGCCAGGCTTGATAGGAGCTGTAATATTTGGGCTGTCTGTATCGCATCGATCTGCATTAGAGTAGAAGCTTGTTCCTCGTTGGCTGCTCATTTATACATCTTTTGAACATATAGTTATGAAGCAGCCTAAACTTTAACATGTATTAAAAAAAATATATGAATTGACTGTATTTATCAAACTTACATTTTATTTTTTTTTTAAACTGAGCCTATGCTCAATTGAACAACTTAGTGCTGCAGCTGTGGAGTCATAAAATGAAGAGCAGACAACTCACAAGAGTCTAATGCGGGTAGGTTTTGCTTATTAAACTTCTCTGCAGTGGGGAGAGAATCTTCTTATCCTCTGTCAAAAAGTTCCAGCTGTAATGAAGTTTGGAATTGCAGCAGCATCAATACTGAGTTCCTATACACATGTGCTTTATCTGTATTGGCAAGTAAAAACTACCATCTCTTGCTTTTCAGAGATCACATTTCCAATTGTATCATTGTGATCCTTGGATTAATTAGTGCGTAGTCTTTGGCCTTAGGGTTTGGATCCAAAACGGAGTGGCTGTGTGTATCATATATCAATATTTCTGTCATTTCTCTAAGTAACCTTAGCAGAATCACGGGAATATCTGCATGAAAACATGTTATGTTATTTTTATGGGGATTAAAGGAGACAGTTTTGGATAAGTATGGTACAGTAAGGATGAATCAGTTTGAAACTGTAATTCATTATATCACTCCCACTACTGAAAACAGCTTTTTTTTTTTTTTTTTTTTTTTTCCCCACAGCTTCTCCACTTTTTTTTTTTTCTTTCTCAGAATGTGTCTTTGTTATGATAAGGCAATATGTAAAACACCTATCAAAATGCAGTTCCACCACAGTTCTGGATCCTTGAACAAAAATGTCCTGGTAATTATTATTATTATTTTAACTTATATTGTGGATTTTTTTTTTTGTATTCTAAAAGTAGCTTGAATCATTGGCATCTTGTACGGCAAGGTAGTGCCAAAGAGCCCAGTGGAGGGCCTGGTTATAGTGAATTCTGGAGCTCAGACCACATCCCTTTGTCCGTAAGGGCTGGTGTGGTAACTATAGGTATCCTTCTACCCTGGTGCTTGCCCAAGAGCTGTGGGAGGTGTGAGCTGAACACATCATCCCTCTGCACCTCCTCTAGGCTTCTGTGGTGTTGTGGGAGAACAAGTCTGCTATAAGTGCATGCCTGTGGCAGGGATGGCAAAATGAATTTTAACCACTTCTGTGGCTTTTTTGGCCACTTTTGAATGAAAATTACTAGGTTCTTGTACGTGGTTGTGCTCTGAGCGTGCAGTAGCGTTTGCAGTGGTCTGAAACACCCAGTGCTTGAAGTAAAGTGATCTTACTTCTGGCTGTCAGGCATTATGAAACGGAAAATGATGAACTTCCAGATCAACACAGACATGCCGAGATAAGAGCCCAGATTCCTGGAAATGACACAGCTATCAGCACTTGTTGACAGAATTGAAGGAGGGAACTTGTAACCCGCAATAATAGACTTGGCTTTCAACTCCAGCTCTTCATAAGAGAGAACTGAGAATGTGTTGTCAGTATCTCAACCCCTTTTTATGCAGTTTGTGAAGACGTAGAAAGGACATATCTGATCTTTGTTTGATGCAGTGTTTTAGTTGCTAATTGCCTTTTACAAGGGTGCAACTTAATCAATGTGAACTGCACAGTTCATCTGAGACTACTGCCTGGTGTTTCTAAAGGTAGTTTTGCTAGCTGATGCTCTCCAGCCAAAAAAAAATGATGCATTTTGTTGTCAGGTGTCACCTAATCCTCAGGATAAGAAGCAGATAGAGAACTGTGTTTGGTGCTTGGGGAATATTTTATATGAGTCCCTTTTTTATTTCCACTGTGTGGGATTTACCCCATTGCAAACAAAGAACAATTTCCAACACCTGCAGCATCCTACCCCCTACCACATCTGGGGAAGTGGGGTCTGCCTGACTGGTGTAATCCTGACACAAGTCAAAACGTTTTTCAGCCCTGTACCCCCATCGTCTTTGTCTTTCCTCATCAGTCTTGCATTTTTATTTGTGTGTGTGTGTGTGTGTGTGTGTGCAAGAAGACAGCACTGGGCTAACCCATCCTGTAGTAGGATGCAGGACCTGACATCCTCGGCCTGTGCATCTCAGTTTACTTTGCAACATTGTCAAATGTCTTATCATACTCCTAACTTACTAGGTTGTATTTTGAATTGCATGCGGCTCTCTTAAGCAAAAAGTATGGTTGGTATCATTGCAATCTCTTGGGAAAATTTTAGCCCTTTGCCAATTGCTTTGCCCATTAAAGAAAAATTCTGTAGAAATCAAACAAAACAAACTCTCTCTCATGCTTTTGAGAAAAAGAGTTTCGTTTTCTTTTACAAACAAGCGGTTTTGTTCTGCCCATGTTTGAAACTCCCTGCTGTTTTACCAAGCATGGACTGGTAAAGCAAAATTCCTGTTTTGCTAAGGAAGCATTTCAAAGTACGCACCTTTTGAAAATCTGTAGTTTGAATTTGGAAAGAAAATACGAAAACTAAAGGCAAGTTTGAAGCCCTCTATGCGAGGGGACTAGAGAAACAGTAGGACCTATTCTGGCAGCTTCACTAAAGAGCCTTAGAGTGAGCGCTGAAACGGGGAGACCAAAAATCTGGAGGAGCCTGATCCTGCCTGGGCAACGTGCTGGGCAAGGAGTCAGAAAGGTCAGCTGGCACAGCAAAAGTAAGTGGGGAAAATGAGCAGAAAAATGTCTTGCCCCGGCAGACCTCAGAAGCTGTGACTGGAAATTAAAGATTTGTCTGGTTGTTCGCTTCCTCCTAACAACATACCTGCCAATGAAAGCTGTTGTTGGTATCATTATTTAATGCTCAGACCTCGGTATCATGGATCCACACTTCCAGCCCCATTAATGGCCCTTCACCGAATTCCTGTGTTTTGGTTTCTTGGCATTTGTCTTTATTTGTTTTGCTTGCTTGTTTTGTTCAAGAAATTATTGACAACCCATGTGGAGAACATTAGGGCTCATAGTTGTCACCAAATTTCAAAGGGAAAAATAAGGAACTACCACTGTTGGGCTCTTTCTGTGCAATGATATATTTTCTTTGAGGGGTTTCCTCTGTTGTCCATGGAAAGGGAAGATTTTCTCATGGAACAGCCCTTCCAGAGATCCAAGCAGGATTATGTGAAGTACCAAATATCCCAATAGGTTTGTGTTCTCTGGCTCCACCTGGCACCCAGAATTCAGAGGTACTCGTGACCTTAATGTCTCTCTGCCTTGGCTTTTTCTCTGTAAAATATCTGCTCATCTCACAGCTGGGTTGTAAAACAAATGTGTGTTTACAAAGCACTCGGATGCTGTTGTGATGAACTCCCAGGAGTAAAATAAATACCTACTTCTTTAGGGTAATAATGTTAATGGGCAATAAATTGCACCTTGGCCAAAGATCTGTGTATAAGAAAGGAAGCAAAAAGGAAAAGGTAATGTAAGAATGCGAGATCTGGAGGGTGTTTCCCTTCAGTGGGCATTGCTGCTTCCCTCCCTGGGGTGGAAGGAGCCTTTGTGCGGTGTTCACTCATGCAGTTAATGCTTCCTCATAATGTGTAAACGTCTTTAAAAGTAATTATGTATATTTTTTTTAGCTCTTAGTTTAGGATAGCTGTTTAATGGTAACGTGTCAATGAGACATACACAACCGCACTTGAAATCAGACTTTCAAATATTTCCTTGCAGAATTTTTCCAGAGAGGGGAAAAAAAGGGCACGTGGGTATGTATGTGAGTATACACGTGTATGTATGACAAGCTTAAAACTTTATATATAGACAAAGAGTGGAAGTTGCATTTTGATGCACAAACTACCTGAAAATCTTTATTTTAATATGTGAAAGATACATTTGAATGCTGTGGTAATAGCATGCCTTTATATAAAGTCTAAAATGATAATTGCATTACTTTGAGTTTTCATGGGCTTGTACAGGCATTTAATCTGGATTTAACAAAACTGATGTATCAAATTAGCAATCACTTATTTGATAGAGATAACTTTAAATATCTGAGTATTTAAAGTCTGACAGTCAGGAAGCATCCATCAAATGCACCGCTAACGTCGCACCAGACGCGTGGCCTACTCAAGTCGTCATGCTCCATGTTCCTAGGTTACTCGTTTGCTTATGCAAGCTGGCTTCTGAAACTCCTCCTGAGCCTGATTCAGTTCCCAGAGTGGGAGCGTTTCCAGTGACTACAGCAGGGGTGTAGACCTGGCTCCCTGTGCTATGTGGCAGGGAGGATGGGGGTGTTCCTGCCTGAGCACAGCACCTGCTTGGCTCCCATCTAGCAAAGAGCCACAGAGAGACTGGGGCGAGCCACCTTCTGCCCCGTGGTGTTAGCCATCATGGCCACCATGGGAATGATGTCAAGAGTGCCCACCCTGCCACTCCCGTACTCCCCTCCCGTTTCCCAGGAGTAAAAGATGCAAAACCAAACAGATGAAAATAAGGCAGTGGGTGCAGGGAAAATAATGGAAATGACTGTGTCACACTAGCGATGTTGAGTGCTGCCCTGAGAATCCAAAGGAGTCACGTTGCCATTGTGGTCTTCTGTGATATTTTGGAAGGCATGTTTTTTATCTTTTAACATCTTATTACCCTTTATTAGACATTTTGCAATACTTGTGCGTAGAATTCACCTTCAGCCTTTTGAAAGGCTTTGCCTTAAGCTATCTTGGCAAATCATTGGTGTCCCACTTTGCCCTCCACCCCACTTTGTTGGTGAGATGACCCTCCATGCTCCCCCTTCCTGCTGCTGAGACCCAAATGAAGGATCTTAAATGCATCTTGAATTCTATATTTGACCACATCAGCATCCTCTTAGTGCTCTTTTTATGTAGGACTATTCCTTCCCACGTGTACCCATGTAACATTCATGCGTGATGTGAAAAGCAACATTCTGAAAATAACTTTTTTTTTTTTTAATTATTATTATTATTTTAATGTAGTAATGGTGATTGCTATTTGCTGAATAACAGAATAGTGAAGTAGAAAATGTAGTCCTAACTCAGAAGTTGTTTAAACATAAGATCCCTAAGGACAAAAACACTTATTGTTTTCTTGGTGTGGTTTGGGATCTTGTGCCAGTCATTTGGGAAGGTCTGTGGAAAAGAATCACTGATTTGCCCTCAAACCTTTTGTCCAAAGGTTGAAGATGCTTTTGAAGGGGGGAGGCAACTATAGCCCAAGTGTTTTGTACCCCCAAAATGCTACCTGAATTGCAATGTTTAATCACAAGGTGGCAGTTCTGCTTCACAGTTAAAGTTTTGTGTGGTTTTTCATTATTATTTATTTATTTATTTATTTTGTTAATCTGTCATTCTTTCGGTCTAGCTATGAAAATGCTAGTGTGTCTCTCCTGGTTAAATTCCTTTTTTTCCTGTATATAAATATTATTTAGATTTGTGAAAGAGGACTTCTTACTGTGTCTGTAGGTTTCAGCTCTGTTTCAGTCCTATAATGAATTAGCACAGTATAACTATTAATAAAGTGAGATTGCAAAGCTTCTTTATTTTTTGTTTTCAAATAGCTGCAGTGCACATCATGAATTTTCATTAAAATGATTTATGTTGAAGTTACTAAAATTGCTCCTATGGGTGTTTTTTAAACTTTGATCGTAGGTGAATTATCTGTTTTTCTTATCTGAATTTGCTGATATAATCAGACAATGGTATCATTTTACCTGCAGTAAACTTTTAATAGGATCTGAGTACAGGTATCAAGTAACTCCCTGAATGTTATTTCACACTTGTGTTGATTTTTTCTGCAAGAATCACAGGCATGTGAAAAGTACAACTATTATATGAGCTGTTCTAGGGTCATTTTTTTTATTATTATTTTTTTTCCTGTCTTCTAGAATTCTTCTCAATCCTTCAGGAGTTGAAAACCTTCTGGCACTTCTGTGGCCCCTTTGGCTTTTCCTTGTTTTAGGTTAATTCGCTTCATTCCTCACATGAAAATCAGCATGCTATGGTTTTTTGGAACAGAACTCATTCCTTTTGTAGTCATCTTCTGTGATTGAATTTTGAGCACCAGAGCCAAAATTAACACATTTCTCAAAAGCACCATAGGAAATGGCATGTGGCTGGGTCCTGCACACCTTGCTCAGAGGCAGAGCTAGCTGTGATAATATGTTGTTGTTGCTCTTATTTATTAGTTTCTTCCTCCAAATGTTGGCTTTTGACTGGGGAAAAAAAAAAACAATCAAGAAAAAAGTCACTGTGGGAAAGCCTGCAGCAGCTTTTAACTCTGCTCCTCCAGCACATCCCCGTGGTGAGAGCTCTGTTTTCCTCCTTCCAGGGAATTCAGTGTAGTCACAACCATTTACTTGCTACTTAACAATTGTTTAAAAGAAAACCAAAGGTGACCTTTTCCACGCAGCAGAGCTGCCTAAAAGCAGTGCTTAGCATGATGCCCGAGACAGCATCTGCATCCGGCAGGCCTGCACTTAGCGAAAGCCCTCCAACAGGAGACGGCAGGGGGACGTTCAGCCCTCGAGTGCCCCGTTTGTCCTTGTTTGCAATTCTTCCTCTCTGAACGTGTACATAGAGGAAAGGCTTTCACTTATCATTACCAAACTGCATCATCTTATTAGTTGATTGATTTATTTATGAATGGCCGAACCATCCCTTTCGGCCTTTTGTCACCACTGTCACCTGGTTCTGCTGTGTCGTTTTGGCAGCTTCTGCTCACGAGCAGCTACAGTTTTTCAGATGCGGGATTCTCATTAAGAAATAAATAAATCCTTTTCACTGGAAGCTCTGCATTTCGCATGCAGCGCAGAAAGAGGTGGTTGGTATTTGGAAGTACACGCACTGGGTTAGTTTCAGATTACATGTGCCTTCTTCTATAGCAGCAGGGAGAATGAGGAGGCTCCGGTTGTGTGCGTGTACATCTGGGTGGTTGAGGCTGGGCCAAAAGTTGCTTTTTTTTTTGCAATGCTTTTTCTTGTGCTGATTCTTGCCACTGTTAATTGGGGGGGCTTGGTGATGAAGACTGAGCTTGGTTTACTGGAAAAGAAAAAAATCCATGGTAGCTGTTATTGCTTGTCATTCATGTAGGTATATGGTTAAAGTGTACAAGTGATTTTTGTTTCCTTTTGCAAGGGATAAGGGTGACAGAGCTAGAGGGTGAGCTGCATGAGCTGTGTTTTCTGCAGCCAAAATGTGTGCCCGGTTTGAAGACCCTGCATTTAATTCCTCCCTTTGCCTGGCCATATTTCACAACCTGCAGAAGGTCTGGCCCAGCAAACACCTAATGGAGGATGGAAACTCTTGCTTTTTCCTCCTGTTGGGCGCTGTCTGGAAACGCCTGATGTTCTAAGCCCTTTTGAACACTTGTGTGTGCGATTCCTGATCAGGTGTGTGCCTGTGTTTGTGCTGAGCTCAGAGTGGCTGGGACAGGTCCTCGTGCAGGTGGAAGCTGAGCTCCCAGTGGTGGGAGAGCTGAGGGACCTTGGCCAGGCTGTGTGGGGCTTTAGTATTGCAGCTTGGGCTGCTGAGCCTAAAATCCTATTGTAGGTCCTCAAAATCTCTACTTGGAAGTGACCCAAAAAGATGTTAATTTGGTCATTAGACCCTTCTGTTCACGTTCCTTCTGTAGAGAGTGTGAATAAGCATGCTGATTACCTTTTATCACGACAGTAATAAATTAAATCGATGTCTTGTTTCTCGTGCTTGATATTCGCACAGTACCTTTCCCTCATGTCCCTACCCTGGATGCTGTTAGCCTGCAATGTCAAACTTCTGTCCCCACTGATGGAAGCTGTGGACACAACCTAATCTTGTTCGTGGGGAGTAGATACAGGCCCCGGATAATTCATACCAAAAACAATTAACTCTGCCTAACTGCAGCATATGTGTTTCTGAGAGGGAGCCAACTCATTTTGAGAGAGGCTTAGCTCACGGACAGTTTGGTGGGATAACAGACAACCGACAGACAAGAGTCAACATCCGAAGTCAGCATTGTAGGTGGCTTGTAGCTCAAAAGCTGTCTGACTGTTTTTCTAGGCTTTCCAGACACTTCCTTTTTCTCCAGAATAAATCCAACAGTTTTCAAAGCAGCATTCATCTGAACAAAGCCCATGGTGTATAATTCAACCTTGCTGCACAGCTACACAAAGATTACACTTTTTTCCCCATAATAATTTCCTGAAACAACCTGTGTTCTCTTATTTTGTGTGTGAACTTTATTTATTTATTTATTTATTTGACTGCCAGCCAGAATCAGTGTTTCCACCTTATGGAGCTATGGAAACCAGAAATCCCCTGTTACGGAGCTGATAGCAGGAGGGGATGCTACACAGAGGTCAGTGAATAACCTGAGCGGTGCTGAGATGCCATTCCCAGCAAGCACTGGACCTCCTTCATACGGCATAAAAGCATTAATACAAGATTGTATTTGTGGTATTTATGTGGTTTTACATCTGGCTGTAGACTGTGTGTGGTATTTCTACTTAGACATGCATCTGGTGTTTTTGCTAAATTGAAGGAATTGACATTTGAAATGTTTCGTGTCTTTGTTAAGTTCAATTTGGCCAGCTGATGTCAAGACAAACATCTGATTAGATCACAAAGAATGGAAAAAAATCAAACAGAAAACTGAGGAGCCACAAAGTGGTTTTCATTTATCTGTGTATTTGTTTCTTTTCCTGGAGGGTTTGTTCCTAATTTCCTCTTCTGCCTAAAAATTTTGTGAGGATCTTGGTGTCCATCTCTCATGGCCTTGAAGTAAGAATAAAATGTCAATTCCAATAGAATAAAAAGTAAATTAAAAAAAAAAAAAAGGTGAGTTAGCTTTATGCTAAAGCATCCTATTAGTGTATTTATGCTCATCAGAAGGCAGATTGAAGTCTGGGATCGTTGGGCGCACCCAACCCTGCTCCATGCTGGGGGCTGGAGAAAGCCCTGCTGGCAGTACCTGCTTCATAAAACAGCTGATGAATGACTCAGTGGCCTAATCTATACACTGGTATCTCTAAACATTGTTTCTTGGTAGAAATAAATCTATTTTAATGATCTCTTGTGGGTTTTATTGTCAAAGCATTTATTTACTCATGCATAAATTACCCAGAGGTGTGACTTGCTGCTGGCCTTACAGGGACTGCAGTGAGTGCAGTAGAAAATGTTCCTGAGAACTAATTTTACCTTTTCTCTATTTTCTGGCCACCACATGTGTGTGAAACTACTGGGAAATATTAATTACACTTGTTTACATACAAATAAAACAGATTTTTCAATCATGCTGCCAGCACCAACTTTCCATTGATGTATATGATTATTTTTTTGTGTTCCTAACAGAATTGAGTGAAGGTGTATTTATTATTTATTTCATCAAAATCTTATTGCTATTATGGAAAGTTTTCATCTAAATGTCTTTCCACATTTACTATTAGGTCCTTCTTAAAGTCATCAGTCTCCACCAATGAGGCCAAATATCTAACCAGGTATCTCTGATGCCTACTTATGTTTTCAAGGGAACTCTTATTTTCCCGAGCAGTGTGTAGTCTAAAATACTACTTAGTCTGTATGCTTTTTTCATGTTTCCTTTGAAACGTGTATAATAAATATACTATATAATGGCAGTATTCTGTTGCACCCCTTCATGAGGAATATGTCATGCATTGTCCAGCTCCTCTGTGCTACAGCGTATGCTTTGCTCTGTGTTTCCAAGGCTGATTGTCAGTGTAGGCACACACAGAGTAAATAGCTGGTAAGAAAATAATTGTGCCATATGGTTTCAATATTGTTGCAAAACTTGTGATTTTTAAATCCTTCTTTATTTATTTATTTATTTATTTATTAATTTTATTTTACTTAAAGCATATGGTGGTAGTGAGCATGCTAGATAACTTCTGCCATAAAGTGAATGCAGGTTAATGCCAAATATATCTACCATATGTATATTCCTGGTATCATCACACAAGTATTAGACCGATAACACACATTTACAGAAAGAGCTGCAGCTATATTTTCCCCCATGATAGAAGTACTCATTAAAACATTGAGGAATAATGACTGCTTGTGATTCTCTCCTCTCCAAGTTCCGCGTAATGGAGTACTACACATTTTCAATATAAGAATAATGTCTCCCCATCTACGTTTATTGCAGAAATGACAAATCCTGTTTTCCAGTTTTGTCTAAGTGAAAGCTGGGTATATTGCCTTGGTAAATTAGTATTTGAAAACCTGGTATGAGGTAGATACTATCGTTGTACATTAATAATGGACTATAGTGGTTGATGGAGTGATCTTGTTTTGTAATGTTCTTAGCTCATGAAAATAATCTTAGTACCGATAATATTTATATTAGCACTAAGCATCCTGACAGAAGGATGTAACTAAATTGATTTTATTAATAATACAATAAATCATTGATGACAGTTGTGCTTGAAAGGAACATAGAAACACTGTAAATGAGCTTTCCTTCCATCTTGCTTACCATAGTGTCATTTTTAAAATTACTTATTTTATTAAGGGGAGTAGCGAGTAAATATGTAATGAGAATGCACACAGGCACCTTATGAGAAGTACTGCAGAGTAATAGTGTGCTTAAACTGAGTTATGTGTGGCACTTCCCTGCCTTTTGCCCTCTAGCGATAGCTTGGCTGCTCTTAGTGCTATGGACAAGGAAGCTTTTTTTTCAGCTGGCGCCATTCTTAGCCTCGATAATGTTTATTCAAACTAATGAAATAATCTAATGTATTTTCAGTAATTACCCGCGGTGCCAGCGATATGGCAGTGTGGTGCTTGAGGAGGTGACTGGGAAAGAAATCCGCTCTGCATCCTCCTGTGCTCTTCTCCCTCCTGTGCCTGCAGTGTCTGGTGGGGTACCTGATGTTTGAAAACAACATATGTAAAGCTTGTGAGAAAAAGGCAGCGTTAAGTATTAACATTCTTTCTGCTTTGTCAGGTCAGACTTAAAGCCAGGAAAAACATTTTGAATGTAATGCTATAAATTGGGGTAAACCAGGAGGAAGGGACTGAATGTATATGAGGCTTTGAGTTCATGGGACTTGCCTTTAAATTCCCTTTTCATAGAAAAAATATCCCATTTAAAAATAAAAGAAAGATTTCTGGTGCAGTTAGGATTTTTCCCTGTGAACATTTTTCCTAATAAACCAGACCTAGAACTGAACAAAAATGATGTAGGAACGTAAAAAATAAGCAAAATAGTTAATTCTGAAACCTGAGCTTCAATGGAGATCATCCACAGACAAGCTTTGACCCAGACCTGCTGAAGGCCAGGGAACTTCTCCCGTGGCTACTGAGATGGCAGAAAACAAAACCAATCTAAACAGCAAAAGAATTAAAGGAGGCAAGCAGGTGGTGGTAGGGAGACAGCAGGAAGTGAAGGGCTTCAGGAGATGTAAGGATGATAGATGCTGCGAGTGTAGCGGTAAAGGGATACATTAAGCAAATGAGAACTAATACAGCCTTTAGTGCTTTGCTTCCTAGGTAGAAACCACCTAGGCTGGGGAGGGATGCGCAGTGCCTGCGGCTCTGAAAGTCTGCTGCAATAAATCTCCCATCTGCTTCTTGGAAGAAAAGAGGAGTAAAGGGTGTGGGCTGGGGGAGACTAGATGTCTCTTCTGCTCTGAGCATCAAGAGTGGCCGGCTGTGTTCCTCCAGCTCCCATCTCCATCCTTATCCACCGGGGCTAGCACTTGCAAATTAAATGATTTGGGTCTATTATTATAGAAGCTGTAAAACCTTAATGTATGGACAGGATTCAGCTGTTGAGCACGAGCAAGGGCAGTAAGTTTTATGTATAGGTAAAAGATCATTTAAACCTTTAAACTGCCCTGTGTGTTTCAAAAAGGGCTGCAGAAGCGTAGAAACTGAGTAGCTAAAATGCTTGTTGGGAAGGGATTGCATGCATGGAGAGTGCAGAGGTAATTAAAACCAGCGTGACGCTATTGACTATTTTGGGTTAGAGAGGTTCTTGGTTTATAGCTCAAGTGCAGGGGAAACTGAAGAGAGGAAAGGATGTGCTGGTTGACCTGATTTTCTTAGAGCTCTAAAACAGGTAGAGCTTACGAACAGGAAACAAGTCTTCAGACTTCCTGAAAATGAAGAGATGTCTTCGTTCATAAGATAAGTAATGTGTTCATATGCATCTTATCTGTTTCTCTTTATATAAACACACTCAGACACGTGTTGCTCATTCGGGGTTCAACTCCTCAAACTCAGCTCCTGCAGGCTGAATTTTCACAAGGAAACTGAGGATCTCTTGACCTTCAGGAAAAACCTTCCCGATAAACATTGAATTCCCCAGGCAGCAATGTTGTGGGAGTGCGAGTGGGACGTGCCCAACATTCCCCCAAGTTAATCTGCAATTCTTTGCGCCCAGCTTGTTCTTATGTGATTATTTTTCCATTCCAGAACTTTGCCATAAACTAAATGTTAGAAAAAGAGAAGGAAAAAGGCCTTCAGGAGGTATATCTTTATTATCCCCGAGAAGATAACTTTTCAAAAGCAAGGCGAAACAGGGAGACAGGTAAATAAGATTACTGAAAGACACAGTATTATGGACCTGCACAGTGACAGAGACCGATTATAGTTTAAAAGATTCTGTCCTTAAAAAGGGAAAAAAAAAAACCTCCAGCCTTTCAATCAGAACATTTCAGAAATATTACACAACAATTTACGCACTATCTGAAGCTCTTGTACTCCACATGCTGTCTCTAATCTGCAGTAAATTTTGGTTTTGATTAAAAGCCTTCCTAGCATAAAAATATTTTGTATTGGTTTAAAATAAAAACCTCTCAACTCTTTTTTTTTTTCCCAGTTCTGACTATGCAGAAAAATAAATATATTCTTTAAAGCAAAGCTTTTTGTTTCAGTCAAACTGAGATTTTTTTTTTATTATTATTATTATTATTATTTTGGCTTATAACAATGTTTTTTTCTCCCACAATATCCATTGTGTCCAAATGAAGTGTTCATTTTGAGCATATGACAAGTGGATGGGAATTAACATTGACTCTTTTATATCTATAATATATATGTACGTGTGTATACAGGTACATATAAATGCATGCACATGTGTATATACAAACAAAACATACTTCTTGAAGACATACTATGTAACAAGGGGAAATGACTGAGAAGCCTGCACCAGAAGTAAATTATAGCCATGAAAGTAAAAATAATAATAATTAAAAAATAAATAAAAAAATCATCGACAACAACAAAAAACAACCTAATGCAAATTACTCTTAGGACGTGTGATGTGTGAGTATTATGCTTATGATCAAGTTTGTCTAAAATGTTAGAAGGACCTTTGCAGATTTTTGACTACCTGCTGTAGTAGCTCAGCTACTGCAGCATTGATCGCTACTGCTCATATTTCCTATGGTTTCTGCACTGTGGTTTAGTTTAAAATGTTTTTTGGCAGCTCATGGGGATGACCTGGGCACTGGAGAGGAGCTGGGGTGTATCGGGTGCGGTGCATGTGCGGATGCCCCTTTCTGAAGCATGCTTTGGAGAGCACTCATCCTGATGGCACTTATCTGTCTGTGAGATGAGAAAAACACGGGTTTGGAGTAATTTTGTGATTTTTACTTGTTTACCTTCAGAAAGCCTTGGCTGGGCTTTAGATTTTCGTTCTGCTGTGCTTTGCTTAGCAAAATAGGATACTGTTTCTTTTTTTGGGTTTCTTTGAACAACTGATTTTATAGCTGATTGAACGTGAGTTTTGGTGGAGAAGAGGGTTGCATGCCAACTAACCCACGATATTTGTGCTGGGACCTGCCGTGTGGCCTCCCCATTTCCTGGGAAGTGTAGCACCTGGGGCTGTGGTGGTTCATGCTCGCTGGAGTTATGGACCCCTCCGCAGAGGTTTAACAAACAACAACGCCAACCAGGCATCTCAGGGTGTTGTGAGCGTGACCAGGTGCAGGCAGGGGACTGAGGAGCACACACCTCTGGTTGCTTCACAGCTGGGTTCACACAGATACTGCATTTGAGCAGCACAACTGTGAGCCAAGGGCAGCTCGGTGCAGGCAAACACAGGTTTGGGAGATGTGAGTTGTTAGAGCCGCGTTGGCTTCTCCGTCTCCTCCTGGCAAACGGCTGGGGCTGCAGCTGGGCAGGAGGCAGCCGGGCAGCTCTCCTTCCTCTGATCGCCTGTGCATCTGGCTGTAGCTGCAGGCTGTGAATTACAAGAAGCCATTTGAGTGAAATTCCCAGATATCATGAGTGCTTTGATCCTTCACCTCAAACTCTCTCAGCTCTGAGAGGGAGGAAAATGCAGGGAGAATGCTTTTCCCTCTGAAGAAACCACCGAGAAGACCTATAATGCTGGATTTGTCCACAAAGCTTTGCTCCAGATGTATTGCCTCATGTGCCCCATGGGTGCATCAATCTATCCTTTAGGAAAAGGCAATCACATAAAGGCAAAAAGCATGGTTTTATGGTATGAGAGCCGTGCGCTCAAATCATACTGTACACAGTGCCAGGGGAAGCTCCCATCACGTGCTTTGTGCAATTCCTTTAGCTTTGCACTTTAGCCTATTTAAAGAAAAGAAAAAAAAAAGTACAAGTGTTATTTTATTTTTCAACACAAGCATTTCCGTATGGAAGGCTTCAGTAATTAGCTAGGGTTGGTTTCAGGAGGTGAACCGATTGCTACCTCCTACTTCATCCTCCTGAGGGAAATTTTGATCATAAAATTCAAAGGCTGACCTTGGTTTGAATTTTATAAGGAATATTGCATTCAGCCTGACCTTCACAATCTAGATTGAAAAAGATGAAAGGATTAGCTGGAATTGCACACTATGACTAGCGTCCAAGGAGGGGAAAAAATAGCTTAAACCCTGGTACCTATAAATTATACATGAGAGGCCTCGTATGCTAATGTTGTAATCTTATGTCACCAGGCTTCTCGCATTAGCTGGATGTGTAGGTGTCTTATTAGGTGAATAGTGGCAGTCGCTTTAAAAATAACGCTTGCAATGAATAGTCCTGGCGGGAGGAGGTGCACTTTTTTATGAAGTGAGAACCTAAACTGCATAAGATATTTGCAGAAGCATCAAGTTCTATGTAAGTACAAGATGTGTCGGTAAGCTATAGTACTTTCCCACCTGTGTTTTTTTTTTTTGTTGTTGTTGTTTTTTTTTTTAATTTAATAAATGGGATTTAATGGGGCAACACACCCCTCTGGTTAACACCATTGTTACCAGGGTGCCTTTTCCCCACTTCTGCCAGGGTGCACCTTGCTACGCGTGTGGCGATGCTGTCGTGCAGGGATGCAGGGCTCTGTGCCTGTTGGATTTCAGAATTGATTCTCACAGTTTGGATTTTTTTTTATTTTAAATGATTTTTTTCTTTTAACGTGATGCTACTGATATAAATACTATATTTATTGAGTGAAGAGAAATATCAGAGCTGAAAGTTGGCAGGTAAAGAGACTTTCCTAGAGACTTTCTGTTGATATGATTTATGGTTTGAAAAACCAGTTTCTGTAGAACTTATTGTTCCTTGTTATAGGGGAAAAAAACATGTCAAAACTATTTTGGTGTTGAGCTTTTTCTTCTGTCTCTCTCAGGGTCCACGTAGTGGTATCTGGTGATAACAACAAGTAGGACTACTGCTTTTTTAAAATACTCATCCAGTGATAACAAAACATCATGCCAGTGTAAGAAGTTATCTTTCTGTTAATCTGAAGATCCCGTTTTACAACCCACCTGTTAATTTGAAAAATCAGAGCTGAAATTACTGGAATGACTCATCTGTAACCAAGGAAATACTATTATTGTAATATGCTAATATTTCTTGAAATGTTTCACTTTGATTATTGGTGTTGATGCTGTGTTCTCCAAAGAGTACTTTCCTATCCTGAAGCCTTCTACTTTTATACTGGATAACACCTTTTCCAGGGCAATTGACATACCTGTAAGTTAGCAGATTCCGGGGGGGGGGGGGGGGGCCGGCAGTTTTTAATATATATTTTTCCTCCTTCCAGTCTTTGTGCATTTCAGTGTTTTATAAAGACTGGCTAATTCCATTCCCCAGGACTCGCACTGCTGATGCGGTGCCTCTGGCAAACTGCGGTGCCTTAGCTGTCACTGCTGGGACAGTTATCTTGGCAGCACGAACTGGGCAGGCCTGTATCATCTTCAGCATATTTGTGCTGCTGATCTGATTTATTGTTGCTTCTGACACAGAGGTGCTGACTCCCAGCATATAATATGTCTATTGATTAAATCAGCGAGAGACGGCTCCGATGATAATGCGCAAAGCAACGTGCCCCCAGGATGGGCCAGAGCTGGATGCTCACCTAGCTCCACAGAAGCTCTCAAAATATTGAGATACATGTTTTGGGGGCTTGCGTATGCTTTCTCTTCCCTTTTTCCATTATTCATTAGAATGTCAATAATTTTAAGGGCATTTCAATGTATTTTCCAGTTTTAGCTCTTTGTCCTACCGCTGTAATAAGGCAGTGAGAGCATCTTCCATTTCTGGGTGCAGGAATTCAATAACATTTAAAGCAACATAAAAAGTGGGTTGGTCTGCTCTGCTGTGACCACGGCGCTGGCTGTTCATCACAAACTTGAATAATCTTATTTGCTAGGAAGCTCAAGAGTTGGGGGCCTCTTTAATACTCGGGCAGGTTAAACTTCTAGAAATATTCTGAAATGTGCCTTTTAGTTCCCAGTGCTTTTACTTATTTATTTGTGTGTATGTATATATATATGTATATATATATATATTATTATTATTATTTCTGTGGTGTAAGCTGGTGCAAAGTAGTTCTCAGCTTCCTGCCTGGTTAAATGAATCCAAACTTACTGATGCAGACCCAAACCAAGTCAGGGGAAGCACTTGAGGCCCAAATTCCCTATTGTTCGGCTCTCTTGGGTTACAGCTGCTGAGTGGCTGAAATCTTGGTCCTCTGACTGAATCCCCAATTGATTCAATGCCTAATAAATAGCCTGTGTTCTCTTATGCTCACTTTAAGTGATGCTCAGGATATTCTGAGTGATTAATGCTCTTTTTAATAAAGTTAAAATTAACACTAAAATAGTTAACACTAAAATTCCTGATGGCCGAGAGGGATTTACTGCTCCTTGCTCTAGGCGCTCCTTGGCATAGAGCTATTTTTTTTTTTCACAGCAGAGCACAGGCAGATCTGCTTCTCCTGCTTTTGCTTCCAGTTTCTCTGAAGGGGGAGAGCTGTTTCAGGCAGCAACTGGAACCCCACAGCAATCACAGCAATGTCCATTGCTATGACATTCCCCTTGTCATAACACACGTGCCTGGGCCATTAACGCTCTTGCTGGATAGTTTGCACAAGCCTAATAATTAATTTGGCTGCAGTGATGCCCACTGATCAAATCAACTTAAAGAGATCTTCTAGACTATGCAACCCCCTAAAGTTCTTACATACACACAAATCCTTGGGGCTTTACGTTGTCCATTAAGTCTGCATGGCCCGTGCACGGCTCAGCCCCAACCTTTCTGTCTGTCTGCCTTCCTCCAGTAACGCCCCGGGGTTTTCTCACACCTGGGAAGCAAAGTTGTGAGTTAAACTAGCAGGGCAGATTTATTGTGATAAAAGGGTTTTTTCTAGGAGAAGCAGTCTGTAAATGGAGTGAGAAGTTGCCGTTTATTTTTGCAGCTCTTCCTCTTGTGTAAACCTTTTCACTCTCTATATATGAATATACAGATAGTATCTTTTCTTGCTCTGGGAGGCCATTCATCCTAATTTAATTCTGAAAACAAAACGTGGCACTTCCGTGACGTTTTTCTTTTTTTCAGAATAGGGCATCTGAAGGACTTGGAGCTGTGCTAGGAGCCTGGCAAAAGGGGTTCTGCTGGGCAGGGTGCCCCTGCAGACACTGGTGTTGATTTTTTGACTTTTAGCAAAATGTAACAGAACTCCAGGAAGTATTTCTTTCAGTTATTTCAAATGGATAATTACTGCTCCATACTCATTTAAAAACATGATTTTTTTTTTGAATGTTTTTTTTGTGGCATTTTTCTTTGGGACTCCATGACAGGCACACTCAAATCCCACTTGCAGATTGCACAATAGTAAAATTGTTAATGTAGAAGTCAGAGATGAATGACCTTCAAAGCAATGTCTATTATACCTGAGAAGAACATTAGAAAATTGAGAGAATGTATGTATTTTCTGAGACAAAGATTGAAAACCATTCCTGATATTTGCTTTTACCCATTTGGACTCATTTCTGGTCTGAAATTTCTTGAGTTCAGAAGCCAATCACAAAGCAGCCGTCTTTCCTTTAATGCAAGCAGGTGAAAGCTGCCTTTTATTGTTGGTAGGAATAGCCATTAACATAAATCTAAATAAGAATATTATTATTTCTAATAACATTAACTGTGTGATTTGATTTTCAGATTTCCATAACTGGAAATTAATGTTTGTTTGTTTGTTTTATTCCAGATCTCCCTATGTAGTTACTGTTGTTTTCCTTAATGTACATGGTTTCAGGTATCCTGGTACTGAGCCTTCGTACACACCTTTGTAGTCATATCTCTTTTGATTTGTGGGTAAGAACATTTGATGGTAAAGTAACAATCCGCAGTTTTTAATCTTGTCTTTGTACACAAGTCTGACACTGTTTAAAGTAGGAGGAAAATAAGAAATAATAACAAAATTGTTTAAAGAATTCAAGATAATGTTTTTAAAATTAAACAAGAAAAAAAGGAAGAAAGTCACAGAATGCAATAATTGAACCAAAAATTAATGTGGGCAAAAAAGTGCCACCCACTCTGCTGCAGTATCCTGCACCTGCAACTTAAGTCATGTCCAGCATGAACCTGCAAGTGGAAATAGCTGTGTCCACAGAATTTGTGATGGGAAAAACTTTCTTCAAGGTTTCAAGACCTGGATTGGTTCAAAAATCGCTTCTTATAGATCTTCCCTCTTTCCATATGTAAGAGGGAAGTTAGGGTGTGGAACCAGCCCATTCCCTTTGCCACAATTCCCAAAATCTCCACATAAGTGTATGTAAAAATAATATATATATTTTTTTTTTTTAATATGGAAAGCTAGAAATAATAGTATTTGCCATTATGAAATGTCCTTCAAAATTAAAGTACTTGTAGGAGTAGTTAAATCACTAATCAAAGAGGTCGTGATTGGCAGTATTAATATTGGCTGAGATTTTTTTGCGGAGAACCCAAAGAAACTTGCACTGCTAGTTCATATCATGGCCACAGCGACTTGTTCATATCAGAGCAATAGATTAATTTTCGAGGAGATGAAGTCAATGCACAGAGATAAAACTGATAAGGTTAAGGTATCCAGTCAGTCCAGCTGCCTAAATTCCTGGTTTGTTCCCTTAAAAACTGGTCCAGACCCTTTAATTCTAGTCTGCATTACTAGAAAAATCTATCGTAATTCATATTAAATTTAACTGCAATGTTTCCATAGAGATGATGTTTAGCATAAAAATAGCTGAAACATTTTGACATTGATTCTGAGACTCTAGTTCATAACATCTTATTTTACTACTATTACTCACCCTTGGCAATACTAAAGTATAGAAATAAATCCTTCATTTCAATAGGACAACCTGTGTAATGAAATATGTAAAGGTAACAAAAATTAGCTCTAATTTAAAATAATAAGACTCGTCTCCAAATTGTAATATATAACTTAGCTTGTTACAACAAAGGTGGGTTAAAATGAATATTTTAATGCAGATTTCCTCAAATGGGTTGGATGTTTATAGATCTGTAGGGCAGGGCAAGGGGAGAGAAAATGCTAGTTAATATAGATGTTTGAATTTTGTGGAAGAAGTCAGAAGCATTGATTTTGGTCAGTTTGTATTATTGGCAGTGACTGCAGGAATATTTTCAGAATAGCTTAAGGTGTTTCTAGAGGTGAAACAAGATTATCTCCCTGAACAGTCTACTGAGCAGCCGATGAGAACAGAGAGATTTTTTGGGCTTCATCCTAAAAGAGGAGCCAAATCTGATGAACGCTGGTGAAACTGAAGATTCAGTGATTATAATGTCATTACACAGGAAATTTAGTTTGGGTTATTTGCATTTCATGGTAGATTTTAGCAAGGTAGAACTGGAATAGCAAGTTGAAGGAAATCCACAAGTTAAAATTAAAGGATAAAGAACTTCTCTAACTTGGTAGGGGATGAAATGAACCCTGCAGCATGGTGATGCCATCAGAAAGTGGTAAGAGGGATGCAGTGATGCACACCATCCCATGCACAGGGTTTGAGCAGTGCTTGGGGGAGGAAAGTCACCCCTTTGGAGGGTCAGAGGGCTGTAGTGCTGCCCAACAGGGCCGTCCTGGTACCTAGGTGCACAGCATGGTGCTGAGCAGCCTTGGTGCTGGTGATGTGATACAAGAGGCCATGCTTGGGAGGTTCTTTGAGACTTCTGTATTTGGCAGCATACATTTTGGGGTGCTTCTGATCTGTAGATAGTTGCTGGTGCATTTGAATGAGAGAATTTAAAGTGATTCAACTGAGAACGGAAAAATTTACTGATGATGCCAGAGGAGACAGTTGTTCACGTGTGGATGGCCAGTCTGAGATTGCACATCAGCTGCTTGAGTATAAGAACAGGGATGGAGAAACTCTGAATTACTGATAGAAGTACTTTACCATAAATTTTACATATAACCCATCATTTGCATGCATCTGGAGAGCCTCGATGAAATTTAGCAATGCATACTTGGTTGAACCATGCATATGTTCCACCAGTTTCATACAGGTGCAAATCTGGAGGGAGACTGTTTGTACTGGATTTGGGGCTGCTATACGCTGCAGCTCCAGTTGACTGTAGCATGGAACTGTTTAATTTGCTTGCATTAAATACCATATGTTCTCTCTTTGTGCCAAACACTATACCAAACATTTGCATGCTGTTGTCAGTGATATTTCCTTTAGGAGTAATGCCATGTCGTTTAAATACCCACTCTCTACAGCTCCTCTCTCTTTCTGAAAAATGCATTGCTCAGAGACAGTTTTAGCCCAGGAGCAAATTGACTTTTCTTCCTTTTGGGTGCCAAAGCACCTCCATAATTCAGGTTGACAAAAAATGTATGTGGGTATGTCAGTTGTGTACCACTGCTACTTAGCTATGTTTTTTTTTATGTACTCCTGGTAAAGAAGGGCACTGTGTTCAACCTGAATCTCTTTCCTAAGGAAACGAACGCACTTCCTTTTTAACTACATGTTCTAATTCAAGCTAATATCCTGCTGTGCGCAATCCCCCCAAACTTAAAATTAACTGTTTTGGCTTCAGGAAAGGAGGATAATCAGGTGATTAGTGGACTATGCAACTAATTAGGACAGTTGACTTTCATTCCCAGTGAACGCCCATGACCCTGCATCTGTGAAATGAATGCAGCCATAACCAAGGAACTCACAAACGGGGTGCTAAAAATGCTTCAGGATCCGTACTTAAAAGCACTTTAAACCCCATTTGTCCCAGCTGCGTTTCAGTGAAGAAGGCAGGAACGGTAAACCTGCTCGAGAGCTGGGTGTTGAGGGACCCACAGGGGAAATGCGAAGTTAAAAGAGCAGGTGTTGAATTGGCACCTCCTCTAAATGACTCCCAGGAACTGAAATCAAACCTTTAGGTGTGTGTTGACAAAAAGAGCTGAAATACTTGTTCTGCTATGTATTGTTATCCTTTAAACCATTGTTATTTCTTACTAAAAAGAGTAAAGTTAAGGTAGATATTTTAGACAACTGTGAATTCTAGTTTACTTTATGTTCTCTACAATGATTTTGCTTTGTTTTCTCTGTCTGACATATACGTACCTCTCTTAGCCACTTAGATATCTCTCTTGAAAGGACTCAACAAAGCTATCTCATTATTTTTCCTTTTGAGTCTCCAGATTCTCATGGGGAACTTATTTCATATAATGTGGAAGTTGTTAAGCGGCTGTGCACAACTTCCAGTGAAAATCAGCACTAATTAAAATGTAATTATTTTAAATTGTCATGATGCTTCAGAAACAGTATTAGAAACACGGAAGGGGAAGCCAAATGAATTGATTTCAGACTTGATCCTCATGTCTTCCAGACAATTAAGATGATTTCAAATTTAATTCTCCCGAGACTGCAGTAGAAAGGCAGGGGTCAGGTGGTGCCTGCAGTAATTTAGCAGCCCGATCCTGTCGCACTGCAAAGCACTGCCGGGCTCCAGACTAACTAATTGCCATGATTTGTCACTGTTGTGGCAGAGACGTTGGTCCGGCAGGCAGTGGTGTGCGGGTTGCTTTTCACCAAACCCTGCAGTTGAGAACCAGGGAGCAACAACAACAACAAAAAACAGGGAGCCCTTCTAAGTATATTTAAACCATAATGCAAAAAAAAGGTGGAAAATAAGGTATAAAAACTGAACTCATACACCGTGGTAGCTGGAAGAGCAACAGTGCAAGTAAAGAGTATTCGCACCTATGTCTGTAAGGGCCTGTCCTCTGCCTTGTACCGTGAACATTGATTTACTGCTGTATTGGTCCATTGGAACATTGGAACATTGATCCACAGCTGTATTACTTTTAAAATCACGGTAAAAAGAACAGTAAAAAACTAAAGCTATTGGGAATTGAATTTTAAGGCTATAGTTGTGTTACTGGAAAAAGCAAGAGACATCTTGGAGGGGAGAGAGCAAGCAGATGGGGAGCTCTGCTAAAAAACTCTTTTGGTCCCAGGTTAACATCTCAGGTAAAGTAAGATTAAATGGATGGGAAGGCTGGGTGAAGAAACAGAGACTTCTCAGTGTTGGTGCTTAAATGATTTGTAAGTGTCATGGGTCAAGTTTTGCACAAGATCTAGGACAAGGTGGAAATTGATCCAGGAGGCTTTGTGACTTCTTTGTAGTGAAAACATGTTAAGTGCTGTAGTAATTGCTGAGATTGTTGCTTGTGATTTACTCATCCTATTATCAGTGTCCAGATTTCCATGATAAACAACTAAGACCTGATACTAGTTCCTGAGCTGATTTCAAATGCATTTGTTTATATGTTGTCTTGGTGATACTATTACCATGTGTTTTTTTTTTTTGTTTATTTCTTTGTTTTTCTTTCTAACATCGTAAAATGTTAATCTACACTGTTTTTTCTTGATTTTATTATGAAAAAGTGATGCTAACTTCAAATTTACTGGTAAGTTTTAGGTTGAAGCAACAAGTTACGGTACAAACTGTAGGCACCTTAGAGTAAGGAATTTTTAGGAAAAAGTATGAAAGTGTCAGTGCTGCAAGGGTCTGAGGTGTTGGGGCTGCAGCTTTCCCTTCCAGCTGAAGCTTTCTCTTCCAGAGAAAACAAGAGATCTAACCAGAAAAGTTAGGGAAACTTATTCTTGAGGTTTTTCTATTAATTTTGAAGATTGCAATGTAAACTTGAACTATTTTCAACTGAGCAATAAGAAACAATCACTGTGCCTGGAGATGCAGACTTTTTGTTTCTTTTTTTCCTTTTTTCTTTATTCTTTTTGGTTATCTGTTGTTTACGGTACTACAGTTGCAGACATCCAGAGCTCTTTTGAGATAATGGAGAGGAAACCCTGCAGATACAGTGACAGAAATGGCAATTACTATAACACCAGGGCTTAGATGTCTACATCAATCACATCATGCTCAGGCATCAAGAACCACGGGCTTTGAAAAGCTGCCCCAGAGGAGGGAGCCTCTGAGAGAAAAGGTCAGCTGCAGCACCCCGGATGGGATGGCAACCTTCAGACTTCGTCCCAAGGTGACAGATTCTGTGCTAGCAAAGCCGGGGGGGGACAGCCCGGCCAGTGGAATATAGAACAAATTGTGTGCGACGCGATGTGAGAAAGGCATGAGCTTTCATTGGAAGGAATAAATGAAAATTCAGAGGGTATTTCTCAGGCTGCAATGGATTTTATTTTTATTTTTATTTTTTTATTTTTTTCTCATGAGACTTCAAAGGTATTTCTGAGAAGTTCAGCTGGATGAAATAGTTCTTCAAAACCTGGGGGGCTCATTAATGTAGGAAAAACCCATAAATTCTCAGCTTGGCCCAAGTGATGTACAAAGGACAAACAAATTTTTATTGTAATGAATATAGCTGAATTACTGCCAAGAACCTTTTGTTTGTAAACAGGATTTTGTAGTGACTGGAGCAGTTCTGGAAGTAGGCAGCTCCTGCTGTTAATCCAAGCAGCTTTGAGGAATTGTGCATTCCAGAATAATAGCAAAAGACATTGTCTTTAATCTTCTATTTTGAAGGGCCAGAGTGGAAATTCAGTTCCACATGGGGCTCAGGGAGCTTCTCTACTCATGGTGAACTCAGCTTGGACTCCTCTGTTTTCTCTGTGAGTGCTGGTGAAGTTGGAGCTGGGGGTAGGTAGGCATCTCCAAGAGCTGCAGTTAGGTTGAAAAAACGCTGGCTTTGCACTTAATGGGAGAGGCAGGAGCTGTACCTGAGCTCAGCCTGGCAAGATACCCAAAGCCAGCCTGTGCTGGTCCTTCTGCATAATAGTGCTTGATAAGTGTAGCCCTGAAGTACGTTTTCCTCTTTTAACTCTCACTGCTTGCTTGCACGTGCTGTGTTTCCTTCTTGGGAGGTACAATTTCTGAAGCTTTTTCCTAGCCTTTTTTTTTTTTTTTTTTTTTTTGTCCTGGAAGCTTTGAGGAAAAGAAGTATAAGGTTTCCTTCTGATAACTGTGTGTAATTTGTGTTAATTTGCAGTCACTGCCTCTGTAATTCATTTGACAAGCTCAGCCTTTGCTGCAGCAGAGGCTTCATCTCAGACCTGAGCGTGTCCATATGCTTACACGCAAGTCTGACACTCTGCAATGTTCCTGCAATTAACTTCGCTGTTAGATAAGGCAAGCCGGTACCCTTTAATTTGGTGCAGCTGACGTTGACTACTATCAAAAGTTTAAGGTGGTAGTAAATAATGAAGTAGCTTTGTTTTCTCTCCAGCTCCAAAGAACAAACAAGGCAGGGAGGGGGGCAAGGAGAAACAGGAGCATTAATTTTTAAGCTTCTTTTTTTTTTTTTTTTTCTTGTTCAGCCTGATTGGGAACAGAAAGGGAGAGATGCAAGGAACTAAACCAAGAACTGATGCTTGTCCTGCATACTTCTGCATGCTGCTCCTATGCTGGAGTGTGAGGAGTGTGCCCAGTGCTGTGGCTGAGCTCAGGGCACTGTGTGCATGTCCAGGCCACAGCCAGGCAGCAGAGCTTCCACGAGGACTTGCTCATGGCTCTTTTGGGGAGAAATTCCCCGTTTTGAGGACTTGTGTCATGCTCTCTTTCAGAGCCAAGATCCAATCTAATTTGACATGGCACAGCAAAAGGAGACTGGAAGGTAGACCTTGACCCAGGGAGGTGGGTCATGGTTGCTGATGTCCAGATCCCAAGAGCAGGGGAGACCAGGTGGGACAGGGAATGCAGATCCTTCTGTTAATGCGTGCTGTGCTTGGAGCACAAAGCCTGCAGAGGTAAGGTGTGAGCCTGTGGGGTGCTTTATTCCCCAGTGCAAGAGCTCCTTGCCGTTCTGCTGGCCAAGTGCTTCTTCTGTTTGGCAGGGCAGTGGGCAGGCGGCTCGGTGCCCCCACGCCTGGGGTCACAGGGATGCTCACTGCTGCAGCAGCCTGCCTGGCTGCGTGGGGCCAGCCCCGTGGCAGCACAGCATCCTGCTTTGTGGGGGTACCGCAGCCTGCAGAACTGGGCTTTTATCCTCCCTTAAAAGTTATTTCGGCTCTGCTAGAAAACAGGTCTTTTAAAGAAGAAACGAATAGAGTGAAGGAGCAACTATGGAATGATAATGAATTTCATATTCTACAAAGATCAAAGTCTGAGAGACACTTAAAAAAAACATCAGGTACCTGAACATTTCAGGTATTTAAAGATGATGCAGCTGGGGGTCTATTTGAAGACAGTCTCATATCTTCATAACCAGAGCAGCAGCTCCTGTTTGAAGCATATTGCCCAGGCTATAAAGATGTTTCCAGCTCAGGAATTTTTACAGGAGCTGCCGTTGGTGTTGCTCAGTTGTAATACACTGCACGCCGCTGCTCGGTGGTTGCAGGCTCACTTTTCAGTGTGTACGGGTGGCTGTCTGCGTTTCCTTCTGCCCGGTGCCTCTACAAATTGCTTTCACTGGAAATCAAAGTGAAATCTGAGCAATGATTTTTCTATTTACAGCCTTAAGGTTTGTGGCCCTCTCTGGGTGTCACACTTGCAGTGTCTTTCCTGTGAAGAATGCAAAAGTGCCACAGGGAGCTGCCAACAATATGTATGTGCATATAGATACATGCATATGTATATATACATATATAATCCCTCTCCCATCACTAGGAATAAAGATGAGATGTATTGCTATAGCCGTAAACTCTAAAAGTAGCTTAATCTGTAATTTCCATAGTTACTTAGTCCTTATCGCTATTTTTGCATGCACTGATCCGAGGTTGGTAGAAATTAGTTAAGTCTTTCGATTATTTCTACAAGATTTGAACACTTCCTCTTCAAAAGGAGTGAGCAGGGGTTTTCCTGAGGGGCTGAAAGAGAAACACAGCATGCACAGACCCGGGCATAGTTGAGCTGATGAGAGCATGGGGCTTGATGCAGGGGTTCGCACAGCTCCTTGTGATGGGGACGAGAGGAGACCCATGGTCATACACTTAAATAGAAATGTAGGCTTTGGTGCCGAGCTGAGCTTCCACCCATAAGCATAATCCAATCTGCCAGAGCTTCAGTACCTCAATTAGGCAATGCTTAATTAGCAGTTGGAAGTGCATGGAGAGAGGCTCTAGGAAAAGCCTTGTAGGAGGAAAGTCATTCCTTTTTTTTTTTTTCTTTTTTTTTTTTTTTTCAATGGAGGGATTTATTTATTTATGCAAGATGAGCCCATTCCTTTAGTTTCATCACTGGCAGTGCTTTCTGAGCACTGCTTTGTGGTGTTACAAAATAGGGGCAGTTTTATCGATTAAAATGAATCGATAAAAATTTATACTCGCTTAGTCGATGGACCAGAGCTTTTCACTTCATTTTTACAGATAGCTTATCAAGGGAAAACACAGACTGGGCACCATGCTGTTGAGCTTCAGGGAGAGGAAAAAAATACAGCATGCTCAACAGTTCAACAGGTATCCTGATTTTGGTTGGAGAAAAGTTTCTGGTTCAACAGGTAATTTTTCTTCAAATGTAAAAATACCTTTTTAATTGCGACCAATCTAGCATGATTGCTTTTATTTTAGAGCATCATGATGATGAATCTTGCTGAGATAATTGGCTTGAATAAACTGTCCCTACCTGTGTAAATAAAAGATGGAAAATTTGGATCTATTCTGAACATGTGTTGTTCAGGCAGGAGGGAAAACTTCCAGAGATCCTGAGGCTGAAGGCTAAGATTAGTGCTCATCATCTGCACTTATTAATGCTCCTTTTCTTTTACTTCATACGCAAAACGTGCTAGAGAACTTCAGCTTTTAAAATGAATTAAGAGAGCTGTAAATATACTCTTCATCCATGTTGAGCACTGAGTAAAGTCTAGCATAACTTCTGAATATTGTGCAATTGTCTTGGTCTGTTATCACTTAGCACACTGTGGGTAATACGTGTGGGAGACTTACTGAAGACAAACACCACTTAGAGTTGTAGTCTATGGTGATTTCTTGAAGGTTTTAATTTTATGGGGGTGTATATATAAGATTTAAGGCCATTTCTTGAAATTTACTCAGAATACATTAATACAGTTTTATTTATTTCTTTAAGTAAAACGAGTTGTCAAGGATTTTGTGGACGTTCCTGTTTTGCACAGAAGTTAGTGCAGCTGTTTCTGACTGAGCTAAAGATGACCATTTCCAGCGACTCCTCTTTGTGTCCCAACCCCATCTCTAGCTGAGCAAACAGCTCTGGGGTAATAATTAGTAATAAGGGAATAGTTGCAGGTATTCCTGATAAGTTATTAGTGAGGGCAAAGGGCAGTGTCCTGGTTACAGCTGTGTTTGAATTGGAGACTGAGAAAATTCTGTAATAAACCATTTTCCTTGATAATACATAGGAATTTTTTTGTCAGTATGTCATTATGAAGTGAATATCTTTTAAACCTGCAACGTGCTACATCACACCTGAAGAAGGAAGGTGTGCTGCTGCTGTGGGTTTGCCCACAACTCCGTAACTTTGCAGACTGACAGAGCTGATGTCCATGCCTGGTGCTTTCCCACGTTGGCTCTTAGGAGCTGATAGGCCCAGAAGAGCTCGAGCAATGCCAGCTCATGCAGTTAGGAGGATGGGAGGCCTCTATCTTTGCCCAGCAAATGAAGGCAAGAGCTTTGAGGTGAGAAGATGACCCCTTTCTAGCCCCCATCGTGTTGCCCAGAAGGTGAGATGTGCAGGGTAGGATGTGGCAGAGAGCATTTCTTTGCCTGGGAGTGGCTGTTCATCTTCCCCAGGCCCGTGGCAATCAGCCAGGAGCCACTTTCTTGTTCTTGTGTGCAGCTGCATACTTGCAAAAAGTATTTCTACTTTTTGCTTTCCAGTCAGGAGTGGCTTAAAGTCCAGCTAGATCATGAAATTTACAAAACAAAGCTGTTACAGAATGATCATCAGAAGTATTAAAACGTTATCGAAAGTGAGAAATCGGAGTTAAAAACTTTGATATTCATTTGTGTTATGCAATGATAATAAATTATACGTACACCTTTTAAATAATTATATCTAAATTGTATTTCATTTTAGAAATATTTGGCAAGGAGACAGCAAAATCTCAGTTATTTAGCATAAAGCTAATGAGTTGGACTACCATTATACCTAGAAAAGAATTCTCAGTAGATGACAAATTATTGGTATTAAAGAGAGTGCGTCCTTTTTATAATTATTTTTCTTCACACAGTACAGGAGAGTCTAGAGGTTCATAACAGATTTTTATAACAATAAAAGGAAAATTTGAATCCTTACCAATAATCAAATAATATTGCCATATGGTAACATGATGAATGAGGTCTGAAAGGAGAGCTATCATTCTGAGCCAGCAGGCCCATGAAAGGTTATATTCAAACAACTGAGATAGAAAACACCAGAAAGTCACAACTGTAGGTGGATGAAAAAGGATGAATACAAGTTACCCGGTAAATGAAAGGGGAGAAATAGGGAACAGGATGAATGGCAAAGAACAAAAAGTAAACTGCAGAGAGCTGCCTGGACTCAGAATAAATGTGAGAATTTGGATAGCAAGGCATGCTGTGTAGCCGTGCTCTCTTTCCTGGAGAATATGGCCATTGTTTAGGATTTTGGAGCTGTTATACTGGAGTCACACCATGATGAAAATGTAAATAGAAGATCACATGGCACTTAAACTTTCCACAGCAATGGACAGCCCAATGCTTGAGACCGTTTTTGCTTCCTATCAAAAATATGCTTTGATCGGTTTCCCAGAGTGATGTGTTGCAAGGAATAATTGCTGTAATTTAATGAGAACAAAACTGAAGTCAATGTATGTATTTCAACAGAGTTGAACACCTCACGTTTTTCCAGCAGGTTTATGTCAGAAGGTCTGTGTGATCACACAGGTCAAGCCTAGAGACCACCGATGTAAAAGCACTGACTTGTGAAACAGCCTCCCTTGCTCAGCTGTATAATTTCATTTTTAGAGTTTTAAATGCTGGCTGTAATGTATCGAATGCAGAGCTCTTAGTGGATAGATACTGTTTTCACTTAATATTCCTTCCCACCCTTTCCTTTTTCCTGCTTTTCCATTTCAATGACTCTGCCCTTAGGGAAAGGAGTGCTAGCATGGCGAGAAGCACCAAGAGCCTCTGTCCTGGGTTTGCAGGCATTGCTGTGAGGCTGCAGGAGCATCCCTGGGCCTCTCACAAAACACACACATGCTACAGGATTACCTAGCCCAGGGCAGAGATTGCTGCAGAGCTGGGTTAGCCCAGGGTTATGCCTCTCGAACTATCACGGCCAGTGCGGTTGAAGAGTTGTCTCAGCAGGGTGGCATGTCTCGGGGCACGCGGCTGTGTTTCTCGAGGCTTTGCCCAAACACAGGTGTCAGTGCAATTGGATGGCCACGATCTATCATTGAAATATCTGGGCTGATGGATGCTGTGCTTGAGAGGGGGTTGGATACGAGTTGGCCTTGCTCTTTTGCCTTTTTAAACCAAATGGGTGAAGATTTTGGTGCCTCTAAGAGGATGGAGGTGGCTGGTATCCACGCACTGAGTGCAAACTGCGTATATTTGAGTAGGGGAGTGAAGAAAAATGTGAAGTTTGCTGTTTTAATCCCACCTCAGACTCTGTGTGTTCCTCTCAGCTCCGTGTCAGTTGCTCACTTTCAATTTGTGCTGCAAAGACAGAACGGCTGTGTGCAGGCTGGGGAGCCTGGCTAGACGATTGTAATCGTTTGTGACTCAGCCGCATGAGAAGCACTGAAATAAATGATTTTTTAATTTGATGTGCTTATTCTTTGAAATCTGAGAATCATTTTCCTCTTTATTCACTGGTGAGCTTTTTTCTTTCTTTTCAGAGACCAAATGAGTAAAGAGCTATAGCAAATACTGAAGGTTTAGAATTCAGAAGATAGTTCATAAAAGTATCTCTCCGAGTTTATAAATCATATTGTCCGTGTGAAAGAGTTTGGTCTAATGACTTGAAATAAATTGAAGTCTGAGGTGTTTTTCAAGGAGCATTTCTCTGTGAGCAGCAAAATAGGGGCATGAAATACTGCTGCCTTCTGCGGCAGTTAAATGTACAGAGAGGAGAACAATTGATCGTGAACCCCACACGTAGCGTGCCCTCCTTCAGATCAATGAGGGGATTGCTGAAGATGTCGTTATTAACTACAAGTGGGTATACTGCCGTCCCAGAGATGTGGTTTATGCAGATTGAATTATTTCACTGATGCTCCTTCCTTCCAATTGACCTAGCCAGCTCTCGTGTACATTAACACCGTTCGTCGGACTTGATGGCAGCATCCAGTGGCTCCAGCTGGAGAATGGGCCTTGTGGAGGCAGCTTCAGCACGTGTGGTCGCTGCCCATCAAAACCCCAAATAACGCCAAAGTGTGACAGACAGCTGCAAGTATGTGAGGTTTGTTTAACACAGGGTCTGTCTTGGTGATAATTTCTCTGCCTGTGAAACTTTTGTGCTGTTGGGGAAAAAAACCTAAGTGCAGTAGCTGTGGGGTTGTGCTGCTGGGGATAAGGCTGCTGGCAGCTGCATGGTGTGAGGATTCCTGATCGCAGTTCTTGTTTCAGAGAATGAAGTGTAAACTCAGCAGTCCTGACTTTTGCAGCGACCTACGTGTTACGAGTTGAGACTTGTTGCAGCTATGGCGTGTTAGTGTCCCCTGAGCCATGCTGACCTGTGTCAATAGGTAGTTCATCAATGCCACATGCCAGTCAGGCTGCACGTGGCGTGCAGGTGGGTGTCTGTGCATGCACATTTCATTCTGCCATCATCGTCAAGGCAATCTCATTGGAATAGCATTACAGATGCATTTGTCATCTGGGATTAAAGTCTGCGCTATCCATTAATGCAGACATACCCTTGACCAAATGCTTTATTTCTCAGATGAAACTGTACGCATAGTGATCAGCTGCATTTGCTCTTGTTGTATAAAGTTTTTGAGTTAAGTGATATGGTAAAAAAAATATAAAGAGCAAATTGTTTCTGAAATGTGCAGTGACATCAGACAGAAAATACATGATGGTGAATAGTCTGAAGCTGTACAAGAAGAGAACAAAAGGATAGACAGGGTTGGCTTCTGAGAGAAGCAACAAATGGGCTAATGCTATTCATACACTTTCTTGCTCTTTATTTTTTTTCCTACACAGTGAGCACCTGCACATCATAATTACTTAGCTGTAATGAGGAGATATACCTCAAACTTGATTTTTTTTGTAGTTGCAGTTGAGCATATAAGAGAAGGGCATAGAGAAACTTGCCCCCTGCACTCCCTGTCCCAGTGTAGACACAGCTGTGGTCCATGCACGCAGCCCACTGGGTGCTTGGGGACAAACACCCCCCAGTTGGTGCCTGCTCTTTTTTTTATTGCCCTTTATTTCTGCTGTGCCCATCATGTCCCAGAGCTCAGAGCACACGTCTGTCCCACACAGCTGATGTGTGGGACGCATAAAACCTTAACAGGTTTTAGGGTTTCTTCCACTGTTGATATTTTCAGTTATTATTTTTATTTATTTATTTATTATTATTTTTATTTATTTATTTAGCTTGGGTTGTCTGCTTTTGTCTTGACTAATTTCATGATGAGCCAGTGATTTGGGACGCTAGGATGGAAGTAACAAATGTGTTGACCAACCAGTTCTGCATGCATAATTCTCCCGAGTGTTTTTGCAACCTGCACAGAAGGATATCACGTCTTGAGGACCAGATCTCCTCAAGTTAGAGGAGGCCATAAAGTGAGTTAAGCTGAGGATCATGGTGTGGCCAAGAGCCTGTGTTTGGGCTTTTGTTGTGTTTTGCTTGGTTGTAATGAGGAGGAAGGAAGCCCAGATAAAAATACTGTAACTGAGCCTATTAAATAAGAGGAAATGATGCCCTGTAGCTTCATGGCTAGTGGGAGGTGAAGCTGAGTGACAACCTCGCAGTAGCCAATTAGGTCAACCAGCAGGCTTTCTATTTACTCATTTTAGGCAACCTTTAAAAGAGGTTGAGAACAAAGATACTTATAGGGATTGCTGTAGGTAGAAGCTGTAACTTGGTGCAATGCAAGGACATAGCATAGCCAAATGCTGTCAACAAAATTATCATTAATGAAGAGGGATTTGACACTTAATTGAAACAGGGTGCTGCACAAGTAATAAAAAAAAATAATAAAAAAATAACAGAGGAAAAAAATCATAGAGCATGGAATAGGAAGATTTTCCTGTAAAAATTGAGAAAATAGATAAGCCTGGAGGGAAGGCGAAGATGGAGGGAGGGAGGGAGGAGGAATAGAAAAGTAGGTGAGAAGAAAATTGAGGTTATCAGAGTGATAACTGTTAAAACATGACTACTTGTCAAGACCTCCCACTATAAGGAGGCAGAGAAAGTTTTCTGGACCAGGAAATGTTCTTACATTCTTCCGTGTGACACTACTACTATTGAGCAGTAGGATTAAAGAAGGCCATCAGGGGTCTAAAAGTAGCCAACATGGAAACATCGTGGTATTCTACACTCGTTGTTATCACCATCACTGAGAAAGATCCCAAAAGACTAAAGGGAAAAAAAAAAAAAGAAAGAAAGAGTGTCTAAATTTAGCTCTCACACTGAGATCAATGTGGGACAGAATAAACCCAGAATAAACCAGCCTCAGGAGACCCTGAGGCTTTTCCAGTGCGTGAAGGATGCCTGATGCGCATTCTGAAATTCAGCAGATAATGTTTTCCCTTTGCTGTTATCACTCTAAAGATAACTCAGCTCTTCCCTATCTTTTTCTTGATGTCAGCTCTGATAAGTATACATTTATTTTCAGAACCTAAACCAACTTTCAGAAGCAATGGTCTTATGTATAATTTTTCAACCACGTACCTCTGAACAGTCACTGTCCCATCAGACTGCACATGTTCATGGGCTACAGCTACTACATCCAGGAAGGGTTGGTGAGTTTTATGTATGTGTTTTGTACTCTAGTCTTTAAGAACTTTTAACATGTAAATTTATCAAATGTGGTAGTGGGTTTACCATCCCTCTTTCCTAACCTGTGTCCTTCTTCCTCTGTCACATACAAGAGACAAAATGCCTAAGCAGACCAGTAATTTGAAGCAATGCTGTGCTTTTATTTGCACTGATGCTTATAAGAACAGAAGATTTGGTTGCAAAAGAAGGCAAAACTAGACAGGTGGAGATGCTCACCAAAAATGCCTTCTACAATAATTTAATCACATAGTTTTAGTTCCAGGGCTTTGTCTTCAAATCTGAGAACAACTTGATTTCACTTGCCTGCTCTGCAGAAGAATATTTATGGTATATTTATCTTACAAATGATAGAGGGTACTTAAGTATAAGATTTTTTGAGACTCCTTCTTATATTTTTGTAAATGTAAAATACTTCTGCTATTGTTCAATGCCTAAATAGGCAGCTGAAAAGTTGCCTGAAAAAGCAGTCTGAAAAACGTAAAATACTTCTGCTATTGTTCAATGCCTAAATAGGCAGCTGAAAAGTTGCCTGAAAAGCAGTCTGAAAATTAAAGAACCCTGTTTCTTGCTTGCATCTGTTCGGGAGGAGGTGGTTCACTGGCCATCTGGAAAGCCATAAGAGAGGACCTGAAGGGCCTTGAGCCATGGAGCAGATGTCAGAGCCTCACAGCCTCAAAGAGAGACTGGGAGGCCTCTGTCCTCCTGCTCCTGGGGTGGCTGTGAGCTCAAATTAAAGCCTTTAAACCTCTCTGGGACTGCCCAGCTATTTAGAATAGGCATCTTCAAATAAATTGAAATTCTTAGCTTATAAAAGTAATTTGGCACCAAAAACTAAGGAAAGTTTGTTTCCATGTTGCCCTGGAAAGAAATAGTTTGTCTGCAGACAGCAGTTGAGGTTGGCCTTAGCAGCGCAGAGCATTCCTACCAGGTAGGGCACAGGCACATCCTGTCCTGATGTGCACAGAGCATGGAGTCTCCTTTTTATTACAACGTGCATTGCCTTCAGCAATCTGAAACGTTTTGGGGCCTAAAAGAAATACACAGAAAATAAATACCAGAAAGCTGTCTTTACTCTAAGATACTTTTGGAAAATCATTATGAAGATGTGCTTCATGTTGTTGTTCTGGAAGGATAAACAGCTGCATATTTTGTTTTTTTTTTTTTTTTTTTTTTTTTTTTTCCTTTTTCTTTTTGAGAAAGCATTGAAGAAACTATGTGCCTACTGTGCAGATCTATAGAGAGGGTCAGGAAAGGTTATTATCTACTATTATAATTCTGCCAGTTTTGTTGGTTTTGTAACTTCAATTCAGGTAAGTGCTTGAAATTTCTGGATACTTGAATTTCTTATCTTTCTAGACAGCATTCAGAAAATCCATTTATATTCCAAATATCTGCACACTGAGGGGGTATAGGAAGCAGAGCTAGCCTGGCTATCTCCAGAGGGGTGCAAAGGGCTGATTCTTTGCCAGTCTGCAGTGACTGCTTCCCACCATGGCTCTGACCAAGGTGTCCAGCAGTCACCCAACAAAGGAAGTTCAGTCATCTCTGCTAAAGAATTAACTTCTTTTTTTCTGTCTTGTTCCAACTGAACCATCAGAACAAATGCACTTTGCTGAACCGCTAACTGAGGTTGTTTTCTGTAAAACTAGATATGTGGATAAAATATTCTTCCAGATATATATTATTGTATTCAGATGTATCTTCCAGATATATTCTGATATTGCACTGAATAAAACCAAATTTTGCTCAAGCTATGAGGATCGGCCCAAAGGATAGTTTTCCGGTCAGCTTGAATACTTTATGAGCCATCTTTTGGAAGTATCTTGTTAGGACAAAGGAGAAAGGTGTTTTTCTGGAAGGTTAACTTTATGTTGCTGTTAAGCCTGTTTGGCTTCTGTACAACTACTCATAAAGAAATGATTGTAATACAAAAAAGGAGTCTCATTTCTATTTCTGCTTTGTGATTAATGTGTTGGAAACTGATTCACAGCTCTCTGAAATCAACACAAAAATACCACTTTATTTTTTTACCCATTGATTTCAACAGATGTTAGATTTAGACTCTTAAATTTTCACATTGGAAAACCAACTTTTTTAAATCTTTCAGACAAAAAGAAATGACCTGTTCTTAAATATTAAGTAGATTTGCTTCTAATATTGTTAGGAAGGGTAGAACATAATGTCCGCTTGCCCGCACACTCATCTCTGTAGTCTGCTTTACTATTTCTGAGTGACGCCTGTCAATTATCTCTGGGCTGCTGCTTTGGCTGACTCACAAATTGCCATTGCAGGGGAAAATACAAAAGCATTGTGGATAATGATATTGATGGGAACCATGACCAAATAATAGTGTCTGGAAAATAAAGCTGTGCATTCAAATCCCCTTAGAAAAGTTTGGTAAAGGACACTGGAACTGGCTGACTACTTTTGCAAGAGAGGGACATTTTATTCTTGTATGTATCCTTGCACAATAGTGTTTTCATTTTAAGTGCCTCTTAGAATTACTTTGACTGGGTAGCTATTTGCAACTGGCTAATATTTCCACATTTGGAGTAATTTTATTTCTTATTTATTTATTTGTCTATTCCCATCCATTCATCTTTTGTTTGTGCTTGGTAAGGCACTTTTGTTTCAACTTCATACTCTTTTCCCCAGGAGAGTTGTTATATCTGGTTTGATTTTCTTGTCTGTTGTTTTCCTAAGCTAATCTCCTTGTTTTCTTTCTCTTTTGTTTTGTTATTGTCTTTTCTATTTAGGCTTGCTGTTATATGTATCTTCGCTTACAAGCTTGCCTTTATCTTCTTTTGCTTGAGAAGAATTGCTCATTTTGGGTACAATTTTGAGGCTGTGTCTATTCTTGCTTATATTTTTTATTACCATGACAAATCTTCTTATTTAATAACATCTTGTTAACAGGAAGAGCATCTTGTTATCTTTGTTACTGCGTGTCCTGAGTGGGCTTAAGATTCCTCTGCTGAGTTTGCTCATGCATACTGTATTGTCCGCTGCAAGCAGTAACTTGTGAAGGATGTGCAGTCTGACTCGTGGTCACGAGCCATGAGGTTTCTCTCTAATTTTTCATCTGAATTATGTGTCTTTGAATTATCTGCCACAGTAACTGTGGTCATACAGAGACTGCAGATGTGTTCGTTCAGCCAGCAAGGGAGTGTGATGCTGTCCCTTGGCCAAGACACTGAGTCAGCCCCCAGTAGGCATTCACGTCATGACGTATGCCAATGACTGCTATCTTCTCAAGTTTTAAGCATAAATCTATCTTAAAATTTTCCTGAAATTTCATTCAAAAAGTTTTCCTTCTTTTGAAGCTGAAAACTTTCCTGGTTCTTTTTTTTTTTTTTTTTTTTTTTTTTTTTTTTTTTTTCTCAAAAATCAATTATTAACATTTTTTTTCTTAATTTTGTATTCTATGTCCATTCTCAGTTCTTTTTTGTTTGTTTGTTTTTTGTTTTGTTCTTTTTAATTCTCAGCTGTAGCTGCTTACAGAAGGCAATCAAAGTTGGTATTGAACAGGGAAAGACCTTAGGCCCCACTCCTTTGCTCTGCTGGAAGTGGTGAGGAGTAAGTGTTGAGGAGGGGTTAAACCATGCATTTGACATTGTGAAACTCAGAATTTAGAACCTATGAAATATCCAGAGAAATATATCTGGAGAAACTTTGACAAGGCAAAACATAAATTTTGAACTCTGAACTGCCATTAGATAGCATTACATTGTTAAAAAATTTTTGAGTCAGTTATCAGTTTTTATTGTAGTACACGCTGCAAGCATATTGTCTGAACAGAATCACAGCTCCCAAATTCAATCAATCTATGTTGCTTCAGATTTGCTAAGGATCTGTCCCAACATATTTTCCTATACCTTGTATTTATCTCCACTTTTGTAACTCACCATCAAATATTCACTTAAAGAATAGTGGTTAGATTTTATCATCTGAATGCAACTATAGAGTTGTTGAGAAACTTTTGTGACTCAGCTACCATGAAAATCCATTTATACATGGTATTTTTATAGATAAATATTACATGCAAATAAATGCACTACTATTTTAATTATTGGCTACTTCCAAAACTCTTACTTTAAAACAGCTACATCTAATACTAGATTAATTGAATCTCTTTCTTTAATGATTTTTTATGTCTTTTCCCACAAATACAAATCTAAGCACATACAGATTTTGATAAATTGGGTACTGCAAATAAAATTACAAGGAATAATCATGTAAAGAAGGCTTTGATAAACAGTGCTTTTAAAGGAATTGTTTGGAGGAAAAAATGTTATTGAGTTACACAGCGAACTGCACTTGAAGTTTACTGGAAGTTCATTTGAACATGCCCAGGTATCTTATGCCTCTGGCAGTGGAAATGAGCCTGTGCATCTTGGTCTCTGGTTGTAAAGGAAGAAAAGGTTTTGAGCTGACTCTAATGGTGCTGGATATAGTTCACAATCATCTATTTTAGCCAACAGATGCATGGCATAAATATCTATTGGACCAGTGAGTACTGAGCTCACATGAAGCCATGTCAGAAGCTTGAGACTTTTATTACAACAGAAGCTGAACCTCACATCTGAAAGATGCCAAAACTCTTCTGGAAATCTCACAACTAATCTCACACCTCAGTAGCTTTGAAAATAAAGCCCTTAGTCACAGAAGCACTTTTAAGGCTTTATTAAAGATAGGTGAAAATTTAGCATTTTTGCAACTCCTAGGAATATTGTAGCTGATTTTGTGACCAAAGCTTTCCCTTTTACATTTAGTACCATTGTTTACAGCAGCTCTTTGCTCTCTGTCCATTCTGCAGCTCCTTGGTGCTCGAAGAGAATCCTGCAGCAGCTGTATGGGCTCTGCTCCTCCAGGCTCCATTTCAGGTCAGTTGGGCCCTGCCCAGGAGTTAGGCCTGTTCCCTGAGTGACAGCCTGGGATATTTTAGGACCGATATACAATGTGCGAGGCAACACACCCAGCTGCACACTCCTAATGTGGAGATTGCTCACAAGTCATTCCCAAAATGAGAGGCAAGTCTGTCAGAGGAGCATGCATATAAGAGTGATGGCTTCATACCACAGGGCTGCATAACCCACAGAGGGCCGTGTCCTCAACGGGACGTGTCGGCATAGCTGAGGTGTCATTGAAAAGCTGGAGCGGGCGATGTGCTGCCAAACCTGAGGGATGTTAATGCTTCTGACAAGATTAACAATGTGGGGAAATTGGACTCCTTGCATTGATCAGCGGGCTGATGGGAAAGCTACCATGGAAACATGAGGAATACGTTGTTTTCATCTATCAGTCATCTCCCTGGGCTTAACTGGGAGATGCTGGGGCTGCAAAGGCATTTTGTCTGTGCTTTAATGTAGGATGTTCAGCAAATGCTTTAAAATGTAATTGCATTGTGCTTTGTCCTTTGAACTTTTGCACATCCCATGGTATGTCTCATTTCAATTCCGTTTTGCTGCCAATGTGATTTATAAAGGTGCATTGAATTGCTTTGTTGTTTTTTAATTTCTCTCTGAAGCTGTAGCCATTGGGGCTGGAAGTGTAGGACTCCTACAGGCCAAAGAGAAGCTGAAGACTTGAAGCAACTTGTCAGGAGTGAAAAAGGTTTTCTTGTAAATCCGACAGGTAGAGGGTCCCATCAGCCTGACTGCCCCTTCAGAAAAACCCATTAATTAGCACTTGTCATCTGTGACAGTCACAGGTAATTCCCACACTGACAGATCTTTGCATGTGACAAATGGATTCCCGTTATTCCTTTGACAACCGGACCATGAAATCTAATTTTGCCAGGACAGTAAATGGTATCGCTGTTTATGCCAGCTTTTGAAATTCATCAAAATGAGCAGAATGTTCTGTCAGATGGAGGAGGAAGAAGCTGCAATGCACGAGGAGCACAGAAGTCCTCCTCTCAAGACAAGGGGCATTGCTCTGACAAGTAGCAACTAGTAATTACAAACAGCAAATTGGTCTAATTAGATGAGGTTTTAATAATAATAATAATAAACAGTAAAAAAATTAAATAAATAAACAAACAAAAACATAACCTCACAATTTTAATCACTTTTGTTTACCTGCAATGAGTTAATAAGTGAATGCCTGAAAAACAAAGGAAGATGCAATATCTAACTTCCATTCCCACTAAATTTAACATTGGTGCAGCCTCACCTTGAATACTGTGCGCAGTTACGGCCTTCCCAACATAAAATGGCTGTTAAGATGCTTGAAAGCCTCCAGAGAAGGGCAAGAAAGCTGTTAAAATGGCTGAAAGGCAAATCCCATGAGGAGGGGCTGAGGACACTTGGGTTGTCCAGGCTGGAGAAAAGGAGGCTGAGAGGTGGCCTCATTCCTCTCTGCAGCTTCCTGAAGAGGGGAAATGGGCAGGGAGGTGCCGGTCTCTGCTCCCTGGGAACCAAGGACAGGACACGTGGAAATAGCACAAAGCTGTGCCAGGGGAGGTTGTGCATGTGTGCTAGACATGGGTGAGCTTCAGGACATTCAGAAGCAATTCTACTATAGTACATGAGGTCTTCTTCACAAGACTTAATTATATTTGTTGCTTCATGAGCACTGACTTTTTCCCTGAGGTAGCTTGGTCAGGCTTGTATTTTGGAATGCCTCCAATTGTCATTTCAATTTATAATGTGCAACTGAGCATACGCTTTTGAATCTCAAAGAACAAGCATAGCATGAAGGCTGAAATGATGAGCATGGACACGTATAAACTACCCTGATAGAAATGACATAGGCACAAACTCCTGTGCACCGATGACATAGATTTCCAGCATGATTTTGTATTTCAGGATGTGTGATGTAAGCAATTGACATTAATGACTTTGGGATATTACATGATCTTTCTGTAAACAGAGATAATATTGACTCTAAAGGGTGAGATCTAATTTGTAGCAGAGCTCTCCTGAGGAATTTTCTGAAGAAACAGTGTAGGGGCTCAGCCTAGCTATTCAGAAGGGAGTGAAAATGGTGCACTGGGATGAAAAAAAAAATTCTTTAAATATAATTGTAAAGTGACTTTCTGCCGCATGACTTCCCTGTAACCATGATTTCCTCCCTATTCTCCTTCCTCATCTATTTCTCAGTGTGTATATCTATATTGCTGCCTTGCGGACTGGTGCTCTGATTCCACACGATGCCTGTGACAAAACTAATGATACAACAGTGTGTTACTCCTACAAGACAGCTGATGCTGGATTTGATATATTTTTTCTACTTTATCAGCAAATACCAATCCCATCTCCTCTTGCCCCTGCCATCTTAGATACCAGCGTTTCCTGTAATATGTGGTTTCACTATTCCTTTCCTTGTTGATAATTTCTATAACTTTCAAGTTTTGCTGGTGTTAAATTTGACATATTCCATAAGATAGCAACTTTCCACTTTATATTTTAGAGTTTTCTGGTGCTGAGATTGTAGTAGAATACATACCTTGTATTTGTCAGTCATCAGCGTACTGCTGCCTGCCTTGATTGATGTACTTTATCTTTAGTAATTTGTTGTATCTTGCTTGCCTTCTCTCCCCTCCTTTTTCATGAGCAGAAAAGACTGGCTACTGCTCTTCCATAAAAATACTTTATATATCAATCAATGTTATATGTGAATTTGGTCTTAACATCACTGAAAAGTGCAATATGTTATGATGTTCAGAGAACACACAAAACTGTATAAAAGTTTGTTCCTACCTACAGCCCTGAAATATCCATTATATGTATATTTAAAGATTTACAGTGCTGTATCTGTGGAACATAAGTGCTCAAGTTACTCCATAATATTCTTGGAAGGATTTTCCTTTATCTAGCATGGATTTGTGTGTGTATGTGTGTATGTTCAACTTATTTTTTGCACCTACTACTATTTTTTATCACCCCCCCCCTCCCCCTTTTTTTAGTGTGTCGTAAACTTCTTTCTTTTGCTAGAAGGCTGGGTAATTTCTCTTACATCTATGAGATATGTGTGGTTAAAAAAATAAACCCCTCCAAATAATGTTTCACTTGCCCCCTATCTGCTTTTCATTTTGCCTTATGCAAGTCTTTTAAAATATTCGTGATGTGGGAAGAAGGCGTTATTTTGCAAAAGGTGCTTTTCAATTAAGTTTATTTTCTTGATCAAGCTTAGCTCTCCAGGACTCTTTCTCTTCTGTCTCAGAGAAGAAAGAGACTACCTTGAAAATTATACTCTTCTGAAATTGCAGAAATACCTATTAACCATAGCATGCAAAGTATTAAAAATATTTCTGAAATTCACCCTAAACACTGATATATGTTTCAAGGCTCTTTGGAGTCAGAGAGTGTTATGGCTGATCTTAGAGTTAAAGCAACCAGGTAAGAAGTGTGAAACAGAAAGGACTTCTCCAAGATTCTGGCTCCTGAGAAATAGTAAAATGGCTCATTTAAACTACTGAAAGTTGAAGATACCCAAAGAACCCACAATGAAAGGGCAGGAAAATTGTCTTACAGTGATACTGTTTGCTTAGTCTTATGTTAGACTATATTGTTTAAACCAGAAGATCTGAATCTTTATTTGAAAGCAGATTCCCAGAGCATTTAAATCAAATTAAAACAATATGTTTATATGCTAGCTTATGGCTGTACAATGGTTTATTCAAAAATCTTTATCTGGGTTGCATCCCAAAAGGGTAAAGCATCTCATATATTTCATGGGAACACTAAAAGCAATTGTTTTTTGGTATGGTTTTGACATGGAAACATCTTGGCTTCAAATTGCTCATAGAAAATATTCATACGTGCTTCAACTCACATTAAAGATCTGTTTTGGTGAGTACAAAGATTTTAAAAAGTATTGAGTAGATGATATGTAACAAAATTGCATGCTTTGAACGTTTAATGGTCTGCTTTTTTCCTTTCCTGCATTTGTTTGTGATATTCAATCAAGATTCCAGGTGTTCACTGCAACACGTCGAAGATGGCTAAAAAATATCAAGATGATGCTAAAAAACAGAAGAGGTTAGGAATAAGTTTAACAATTTTCTGCATGGTGAAGGTCTCTCAGAAGGAAAGCTTCTGGTTTTGTTCTAAGGCAGTTTTAATAAGCTAAGGGAGAGTACTGAACTCTAGGAGTAAAAATAGGTTTTATACAATTAATCAGATTGATCTGACTGAATGGGAAAAGATGGAGATATAGAATAGCTTGATGAAATGGTACAGCTGCTGGTAGTAACAAGTTCTTGCATGTTGGCAGGAATGGTTTGAAGCATGCAGTCATCTTATTAAGGCTATCAAATGGATAATGTATTTGGAAAGGAAAAATGATCTGGTAGTGTTGGATTAATGACTAAATAAGGATTTTTGGTCATTTTAGTGCGGCTCAGAAAAATTAAGCAAGGCTTAGGCACTCTAAATTATTATACCTCAATTATTATAACATAGGTTGTGAACCAATGGATGGGCATGTTCAAATCAGAAACAACTAAGAAAGATGAGCTGCTTATATTTTGGTGGTATCTGTGGTAAAAAGAAGGAAAGTTTTTATACTCACTATGTTTCATAATTCAGGAGTCAGGGGAGACCCAATATGAACGGCAGCAAAAGTAAAATTGATTAAAGGATATATTTGTGCTACAGCAGTGGGAAATGTAACAGATTTAGGTCAGAAACAAACTCATAATCCTAGTGTCTAAAAGCTACCCTCAAATCTAGGACAATCATTATCAGGAGCACATGTAACATGTAACATCAGAGATTATCAGTAAAATGTTCTGTGTTTTTTTCACTTTTCCAGCCTCTGCCATCTCTTCCAGGTGTTGTCATGACCTCCTTCCTTGAGCAAGTTACTCCCACCTGCACATCAGCTTGTTTTGATATCCAGTCAGAGAAGATACTAGTTGGCTTGAGCTTCGCTATGAAGACATAAGATAGCTATTGTGAGTGTGACTATTTCTTACAAACCTTGATTTAATATTTTCCCCCCAGAGATCTTTGCTTTGATGACAATGCAAAGGTACCATATTTCTTGAACTGCTACAGGTATTCTTATTCTTTGGCCCAATGATGGCAATTGATCTCAAGGTTTGATTCTTCCTCCAGTGAGCTGGTGAAAACAGATAAAGCAATGCTGAGATTTCTGAAGACTTACTAACAGCTACTGGGGTCAAGTTTTCCTTATGATCTAGCTAACTGGATCTCTAGACTTAACAATCAGTAAGAGTCATAACGCATGTCTTGATATTTTCCTGACCACCTTCTATTATTTCAGAACTATGATTTCTCATGCTCTGCTTAAAGATTGGCTTTTTAAAAGACATTTCTTGAAATGTTTGGGATGAACGTTGCTATTTGAGATTAACCCTTTAAAGAAAGCAGGTTTAAAATACATGCAAAAAAAAATTACCGATATACTGCAACTTCAGGTCTTCCAATATATTCAGCTGCTGTTTTGAGACTCTTCCCAAAGTCTTTAAGATTCATCCTGGAACATCCATAGAGATTCATTGAAGCAAATACAGAAAATGCCAGTATGTACCTTATAAATGTAGTTTAGAAGAATTCTTTAACTCAAACAATTAATCTGTCAATATCAAAATTAACCACATTTAATACATTTTGGATAACCTTTTCAGCCACTGGTCTTGATCATGTCACGTTAATTTTGACTGGGTTGAGTGGATATTCCTTAGATTTGGAGAAAACTCTGTCTGGATTCACACATTTCCTGGCACTGTTCCTAAGGAGGCATTTGTTATAAACTCCTGAATGCTACTTGGACAGCTACTATTAGTTATTTTTTATTGTTGCAGAATCAACTGGTTTTAGAACAATGGGAAGGGATCAGCTACACATCAAAACTTCTACCACTGGTTATGTTCACCTTTGACTCATATTGACCCATATCTTACCAACGAAATTGAATAACTTTGTCAGTGTATTACTATACATCAAAATGTTCACAGTATTGTTCTGGATTCTGACAGATCCCTTTGGAATATGAATTAATATGTAGAGCTATGAATACAGATATTGAATTAGTGGGTTCATACTGAATTGTTTTAGTAAATTTAAATCTTCATTTGGTCTTCTCACTTTTGAGGCTTTCAAAGTGAAAATTTAGTACAAACAATGAAACAATTAATGATAATAAAAGGCCCCTTGACCATCGTAACATTCAGATTTACATGAATGCATGTCATAAAGAACTGATACTCTTTCCCCTTGAGATATATTTCAAAAGGCATCCATCTGAGTTATTTAATTGAATCACTTTGTGCTCCATTCAGAGGCATCCTGTGTTTCAGGAGGAATGTAAAACTGTAGAATAAATTTTATTCTAGTATCTCCTCCCCATTTTTTTTGTAGATAAATCAACTCACAAAGTTATATTTAGCAGAATGCCACGCTTCTGAACTGGTAAAACAAATTTGTTTGGGCTTTCAATAGCACTCACTAATGATGAAAACTGATGCCTTGAATGCAAATTTTTTTCTTTTGTACAGTACACTCTGGCTTTATAAACTCTTGAAAATTGCTATAAATACAGTTGCATACAACACAGTATAACCAGAGGAAAGCATAAAGCCATTATATGTATTTTTCTGTTATAAACTCTTTGTTTAAAATGGTTATTTAAAAATGTGGATTACCCATTGTATTTCTGTAATTTTTGAAGCATGTAAGGCAGAAAAGCAGAGACTATAAGGGATTGTCATTTCAATCTGGAATGTCACCAGCCTGAGAGAGAAAAACCTAAAGGGCGAAGACAAATATGCAGCTGCATAAAAATAACTGTTTTGACCCCTTCATGTGTCAGTCATTCATGCTGTCTATAGCAAAGTAACACACCTGACAAAATACTGAGTTTTATTGTTCCATGAGGTTACTTTCAGATGCTCCTAAATAACCCTCATTGTTACAGCTGCCAAGACTCACCTGATGAAACATGTTTGGATTCAGTTAATCATCCCTTTCACGGGGGTCATAAAAGGAAGGCAGCAGTTCATCTTTTTTGAAAGGTAGAAAATAGAACATAAAGCCTCTGAGTCTGTTGTGTTAGTTATTGGGAAACTGCCATGCCTCATTTGTATAAAATCTGGAAACAGAGAGGAAGGGAAAGGTATTCCAAAATATTTGCTAACCTGTGCAGTCTTAGATAGCCTCTGGAAGTAAAGCAGGCATTCAGTCTAGGAAGTAGGGGAAATAGCCCCCCTGGACGTGTACCCTATATCTTGCCATTCTCAAAGGTAAAGGTTAGGGTATGTTTTTTTGTCTTCTGTGGGCAGAGCAGTCCTGAAGCCCTGAGAGAAACAGTACCATGGATATGGTTAAGTTTGGGGACACAAATTAGAAACATATGGAAAAGATGGGCAATATTATTATTGATTTATTATTAATAATTTATTAATATTATTATTAATTTATTTCACTGTCTCCAGCAAGGCACCCTTTTGATAGCTGTCCCTCTGATTATTTTCTAAAATTGTTAAAGGAATTTACATCCTTGTTTGTGTAACTCCGTTTGCCCTTTGAGGCCATTTCTCCTTGGTGGTTTTGATGTTTCAGGCAGGAATTGGACCTTTCTGAGTATTATAACACATCATTTGAATTAGATAAGTTTTTTTTTTGTTTTGTTTTGTTTTTTTTAATCTTCTTAGGCAGGTTGCGGAAGCCCCTTCAATTCACAGAAGAGATCAGGATAGACAAATGTTACCCGGGGGTACCGGTACAATTTCTGTAATGGGGATGAAGGGGGAAATAAACGATGTCCTTGGCTGTCCCCTGGCAATATCAACAAAAAATGTTTGCATTTTCTACATTACAGAAGACTCAGAAGAAGAATTTTAATTAAGTAAGAGCTGCTTATCACATGCGACTTTTTCTTGTTCTTGAGAAACATCTTTAATCTCAGCTTCTTTAGTAATTGGTTTACATCTACTGCTAGGGGTAGAGTGTTTTTTCCTAGACAGTGAAAATGATGTTTATTTTTGGTTTTAAATCGCGTGCGCTATTATTGCTACATATTTCTTTCATGATCATCTTGATTTTTTGCTTACACATTTTTGTGCATTTTTCACTGAAAAGGTTTCCAAAACAGTCATTTTCAAGGTAAATGATGACAGTCAGAAAAAGTTCCTGCTTCAAGGCCAACAGCTGCTTCAGTTCCTGCAAATTTCCTGAACATATTGGATGGCTGCCACCAGCAGTAACGTCACTGTTTAGGTGTATGAGTCTGCCACATTTTTTCAAACCTTGTAACCTACAAACTCATTCCTTGTGTGATGATTTCAAGGGTTTTTAAATACAAGTGTGTAATTTATTTATGTGCATTTACCATTACACAATTAAGTCCTGAGATTATAAACTCTTCAGAACAGCAATTTCATTTTATATTATTACTGAAAAATGTTTCCCATTCTTTACAATGTCCAAGAGAATGTAATCAAATCCTACAAGTGGCCTTCCAAGAGAACGCATTGTGCTGAAAAGTAGTGGGGAGAAAATCATTGGCCAACCACAAAGCAGTGCCTCGAGGGCCTGTGCTGGGCTCTCTGTCATTTGTGATGATGTTTCCATACTTTTCTCAGTGTGAAAGGGAGCACTGAGAGTATTTTAATCCTTTCTTTTTTGATCCATGGGCACAGAGAAAGAGATTAATACAGCCCTTTAAAAGGCAATGTTTTTCCTTGCACTTATATGTGTTCTCTATACACTCCTGTGTAAAAAGCTATTATATTTTGCCATGGATAAGACCAGTGCAGAAATAGTACATTTAATTTGTTTCACTGAGCTAAGTAAGCTGTTTTAAAAACTGATGTAGATCTGACCTGCAGATGAGATAGAGTTAAATGAGCATTTCCTACCATGCATACTTGGAAGAGTAAGGCATTGTCTGTAAATAGTGTGTCTATTGGTTAGAGTAATATATTTGCATAAATAACACATGAAAAATGACTGTTTATCTGTTTTCCTCCCACCTACTTGAATCACAAAACCTCATTGAAATTCATGCCTGAATTAAAAAAATGAAATAAAATTGTGGAGCAGTTAAAGTAATTAGAGGTATTGTTTTGAGTAGATGGAGAAACAGTTATGAACATTGCATAGGTATTCGTAAATAACAACATTAAATTAATGATAGCTTTTTTATATATAATGTTTTGTTTGTTGTTCTGTATCTGCTATTATAAATCACACAGGATCTTTCTCCAGCTAAGCTAAGATACACTGAAGTAGCTTGTGTTAGGTCACGAGTTTAGGAATTTGTTTTCACCAAACACACCTGGTTTACATGCTCACCTTCACCCCATTTGAGAAATGGCAAGAGGAAAACATCATTATCATTGGAGTTGTGTTTAGTTATTTGTACAGAGACCATAGCCTTATTGAAAAACATGAGTATTGCCAACTGCAGAAATAGCACAGTGAATTGGAAGTGATGGACTGACGTGCTCAGCAAAAAAAGAGTTTGTGGAAATAAAAATTTAAAGATTGAACTCCAAGTACTTTCTCCTGTGCAGCAGTCGGAGGGAAGACAAGGGATTAAGTGTGAAGTGTAAGGCTATTGCAATGGAATCATCCGAGGACATTATTTAAATGGAAGGATGTAAAAGAAAAAAAAAATGAACAGGCTCATAGGAATAAGGATTTCTATTACAGAAACTTTCAGAAAATGTGGTATTGCAGTGTGGGTGCTTCTAGCAATGAAGCAGTGTAATAGCCATTCCCAGGGGGAGGGGGCTGATGTGGTACTTCTGGCTAACTAGGAATTGGTAGCAGAATACTGCCAATGTTCTACTAGCAGAAGAAACAAAGATGCTACACCCATGGTATGCACCCATGGTGTTCATGTTCCCATAGCAAACCAGTGGAAATTGTTTTCTAGGTAAGTGATTCCCTACCCTAAAGGGTTTAATTTCTAGTCTTTGAAATAATTATTTTTGCCTTTTACAATCAAATCTTCATATTTCATTTTGGATCAAGCAAACTAATGTAGGGTATTGGAAAATTTTATCTTTTAGGTTGTTTTTCCTCATATCCTTGTATTTATTTATGTACTTCACATGACTTTCAAGAAGAAACAGTTGTGAAAAAATTGCTCATAACTGCAGCTTTCATTGACATTAATGACTTTGTACTAAATTCAATTTTGGATTTACTACATTTCCAGCACTCTGTAAATAGAATCTCCCATTGTAGAAAAATTGTACTTTTGATAGTACAGGTAATTTCCTTGTTAGCTCTAGCTTATGTGGTTTTTATTTATTTATTTATTTATTTTTATTAGTCTAAAGACCAAATGTGCTGCTTTCAGTTTCCCCTTCAGCTTCTGCCTAAGAAATAAGTTTATTGTTACAAAAAAATATAAAAATAAGTGTAGTAGGAAGAAGTTTTTACTCTCAGGAGCTTGAAGAAATGTGGCATAGTAGCTGTTTACCTGATTTTCTCATATCTCAAATGAAAAGCCTGGACTGATTTGTACAAAACGAAGCAGGGATAATTCAAGAAATGAACATTTAGGTCCTCTTCATTCCAAAATATAGCTACTTTATAATATGATGTTGGCTATGCCAGTGTTTGACTAGGTGCAGACAAAGAATGGGAGGAAAGGTTTGAGTCTTCTGAGAAAATGGCTCAGCATAATCACAAACACTATTTGCCTAAATAAGAAAACACCCCAAAGCTGCAAAAACACCCAGGTTTGGACATTTCACATGACTGGGGAAGAGCAGTGGGTGCTACACCCCCCTGCTTGTCATGGCACATCTCCCCACCAGGAGGTTGGTGATCATCCTGGATGTTTCAAATGGAAAGCTATGCTGGGGTTCCCAAATGCTAAATGAACATGAGCATGTATGAAGTCCTACGGACTTATTCTTGTAAACATTTTCTCACAGTTTCAGTCTTGACAGCACTAGGATAATTTTTAAAGCTTACCTCTACTCTTTAGCAATCAATTAGGTTTAAACAAGTCAATGTGTTCACAAGTAGTAAGGGGAGGGGGGGCAGGAAGGCCTGCAGGCAATGCAGTGTGGTATAGACAGATAAGATATGAAGAGGTACACATTGAAAAACAGGGCTGGAAAATGACTGAAAAGTTTAACAGATGCTCCTCATAAACCAATATACAGATTTTACCTCAAATTTCATGAAGAAATACATACAGTACATTTGATATACCGCAGGTACATAGCTGCAGGAACTCTATGTGATACATAAAGTGATTTCCCAATTAAGAAGATAAAAGGCTGAAATAACAGCACTGGGCAGATGTTAGTCATTGCTAAAATCTCTGGTTGTTGGGTGTTCTGCTGATGAGGATAAACTGGAATTTTACCACTTTAATAAAATGATTTCTAAAAAAAAACTTTTGCAAATTTCATCCTAAATCTGGATGCAGGGAGGGTTTCAGAGGGAGTAGAAGCAGGCTGAAAGCAGCCAGGGAGCTGTTTTGAATAGCTGGTTCCCATGTGGGTGGTGAGTGGTATTGGAAATAACTTTCTCTAAAACAAAACAGTGCTGTATATGAATTCAGAATACAGCAAAAAATGTTTTTTTTTTTTTGTTGTTGTTGTTTTTTTTTTCTTCCAGAAATTTCTATTTCTACAAAATATTGAGGACAAAAATATACCACTGAGGACTTCAGGTACAATGCACAATAACAATTAACTTTCTTTGTGGGAAATAATATGAGTAATGCATCATTGCTGACTACCACAGCCAAAGTTTATAGTGGTTTCTTTTTCAGCCATTAATAAACAGGCTAATGATTAACATTCATTACTGAGAAATGTATTGGATAATACATTATTGAGTTATTATTGCATTATATTATTGAGTTGTTACTCTGAATACACTGCATGCTAAATGTAGTATTTAATTCTAAATTACTGCTTTGTTGCTCCATATTCTAAAGATGCAGCGCAATACCTCATGGCTTTAGTGTTTTCTGTCTTACACTTCAGTTTTCCGCAACATATTTCTGAAAACTCTTTTTTTCCATAGGGCATGTGTAACTCATTCACTCCAAATCACTATTCTGAAGACACCTGTAACTAAAAATGGGAGGGTGATAGCTAATTTTTTCTCAAAATGATGCTTAGAAGAATCATAGGACCTGTATTAAGAACATTTGTGCATATTTCCAGAATTGTTTTTTGCATAGAAAAACTGAAGAATTTAATAGCTGTTTCTCTTCAGGGACATGAGCAATATTAGTGCACATTGGCTTTTTCTGGAGTGACAAACTGATTATTTGCTTACAACAGCATGATTTTAAATTACTATAAAAATGTAATGCACTGTTTATATTTTACTATTTTTATAAATATATGTCAATTGATAATTATGGTATTTCCATTTATAGTGATAGGACAAGGAGTAATGGCTTTGAACTAAAAGAGAGCAGGTTTAGATTGGATATAAGGATTAAATTTTTCATTGTAAAGGTGGTGAGGCACTGGAACATGTGGCCTAGAGAAGCTGTGGATGCCCCATCCCTGGAGGTGTTCAAGAACAGGTAGGACGAGGCCCTGGGCAAGCTGATTTAGTGGGTGGCATCCCTGCCTATGGCAGGGTGGTTGAAACTAAGTGATCTTTAAGGTCCCTTCCAACCAAAACCATTCTATGATTTCAGATTAGGCTAATGAAAAATTCTTCTTCACAGTCAACAGGATAGTGAAAGTCATTAGGTTTCAGGCTTTGGTTCCATCTGGGTATAAGTAAAACTCAATAAAGTGGGCCACAGAATGACAGCTGAGTGCCTGCAATATGGGCTGCAAATTTCATCCTTGCAGTCTTCGCAACACAGGAAATTTACTCCGGTGTGGGGAGATATTAAATTTCTGAGCTTAAAAATTGATTACATATCTGCATAAGGGAATATTAAATTCAGTATACCATCTGAAGGCCAAGGCTCTTAGCAGCTGTGTAAATCATTATAATATGACTGCTGTTCAGTTGCTTATGTTAAATGCGTTTATGGTTGTGGTCCAGTTCTTAGCTCTTGACAGGAGCCGGGGTCACAAAACCACATGTCATTTCTATGCCTTTTTATCTTGTCTTTCATTTCAGCAGGGAGGAATGCATATGGAAAGTGAATTAAGGTACTGACACAGGAAGCTGGCATGGCTAGTGACGAATCTAATACACATCTGTTGTGATGTGAGGTTTAAATTGCCTTCCCTGGGGAGTCAAGCGAGAGAGATTAATCTCAACCCAATACATACAGCATTTTCAAGGTCTAGGAAGTTGACACAGTTGACGCTTAGATTTCATCCAAAAATACTCTCAGACTGGAGATCCAAGAAGCAAGAAAGAATACTGGAGGCAGCAGCAGGAAGGAGAAGGGGTTGGTGGAGCTCAGACCTGTACAGTCATGCCTTTGCTTCCATCCTAAGTGAGTATAGAGCTTGGGTCACAGAAGGAGCAGAAAGGAGCAAAAAGAAGGTGAAAAAGAGATGGTTCTAGTCATAAAAGCGGCAGGAGAGAGATTGCAGTTTTACTGCTGTAAAAATCGCTGGGAGCCTGAGTGACTTCACTTCTTAGCCAGAGAAATCTTAGAGATATTTCTGAGAGGGGTGCTCTTCTAAATGAAAGCACCAAGCTGTGAAATGCTAAAAATATATTTCCTTTTCAGTACCTTATTTAACTTCAAGTTTTCTGTCTTTGGCTTAGGTAAATTAGCTATGTTTGAAGCGTTTGCTGATTTCTCGTCTTCTGCACCACCTCCATGGGAGGTCTGTTTCCTAAAAATGTGAGAAGTTATGAGAACAAGAAAGTTGGTTTTTTTGTTGTTGTTGTTGTTGTTGTTTGCTTTTACTTTTTGCTTGGAGTGTATTCCTGCTGTTCTGCAGCTTTTCAGGGTCTGCTCCCCTTGCACAACAGGGATATGGATATGGAAAAGATATGCTGACTGTAATGCCACTGCCATAGCTTTGCAAGGGGACCAGACTGTCATTGTAAAGGCTCCAGTGTTGTCAACCAGTTTATTGTATGGTCACACAGTGGAAATCTGGGACAATTTGTATCATGCCCTATAAAGGCTTGGCCCCGGGTGGCACAATCTAGCCCTAAGGTAGGAAAAACTACAGAATACCCAAAAGATGTTCAGGAGCATCTTCTCAGTGATTTTCTGCCTTTCTCCAAACTTCATTATGTTTTAGTATGCACTTTAATACAGAAGCCAACACTCCTTTTCCCCTCCAGACAAACTGAGCTCCTTTTTTTCCCAAGGTAAGCTCTTAGAAGTCGCCTTGTTTTGATATTCTGTATATAATAAATATCCCTATATGCTAATGGCATGATACTTCAACGGAAATGAACTACTGATGCATGAAAGGCTCTTACTGGAGTGCAGTGCGACTTGCAGAAGCTCCTTTTCTTTCAAGAAGGCTCAATTACCTTTCTGAAACAGCTGGGACATCACAAGGATAATACTCCCTTTCAGGAGTCTCTCTTTTCAAGCTTCCTACTGATGGAAGCCCTGCGTTGCTGAAAGGTGGCAATTAATCCTTAAACAAAGATATATTGCTTGTTATAGGTTCCTGCTGGTCCCCAGTTGCACAGGAGCCATTTCTATCTACTCAAATCTGGCTTTCTTATGTTATTGTCTACTCCTGTTGTATAAACATCTGACATACATTTTCTTCCAAATAAGTATTTCTTTTTCATTTTACCATTATGGCAGCTGTAGGAGGTGTTTTTCATTTCATAACAACATCCTTGGGGATAAAGAACTAATAGTGAGACTAAATTCCCCAAAGCAATTTTCTTTGATATCCACACCCTCTCCTTGTTCTATTGGTATGATCAGAAGTTAGAAATGGATGAAAGCTATTCAGTCTCAAGTTCATCTCCTGTCAGTGCAAAAGTTGTTCTCTATAGCTTATTTTCAGTGTTTTGACCAATCTGTTATTTCAAATTTTATTATAGCTGTCTGTTAAGAGATGGGAGTTTCTGCTGGTTTTCAGCCTAAATTTTCTTTGTCCTTATTTCATCACTTTATTTATTTATTTTTTCCCATTTCCACTTGCAACTTGAAAGTAGAGAATCAAACACCATTAATACAGGAAAGAAGTTTTTCCTGAACGAAGATAACTAGTAGTGGAAGTCTCACATAGTTTGTGAAGTATTAAGTTTGTAAAGGTTTATTTCTGAAGTATAAAGTTTGTAAAAGTTTATTTCTAAATCTTAAGACACAATAAATATCTTTCTAGGAATGAAACAAAGCCTGCTGAAACAAAGTACAGACTTATGATCCTGCTGACCCTTGAAGGGCTCTAAGCCATTTTGTCTGGCTGAGCAATGTGAGACAAATCAGTCTCACAACTGTTGGCTTCTTGATGGGTTTCGTAGGGTCCACTTTCTGTTTGTGTGAGATTATCGTTTGTTGTCTTCTGATTACAACAAAACTAGTGATACAGTATAAAAACAAGAAGAGGAGGAGGAATCTAGATGATTGTGCTTGCCCCTTTCACTGGCATTTTTAGGAAAAGCAGCTGTGCACCCCACATGTAAGACAGGACAGGTCCTTATCACGTTGAAAGCTTGTGGAATCTTTTGGAAAACAAGGTTGTGGGAGCTACCCTCAGCCATGTGCCTTCCAGCTGAGTCACTTTCCGAAGAAGCAGGGCTGCCTTGCAAGAAGTTGTTCCTCCAGTGCAGGAGGGAGGAGCAGGTGATAGACCCAGTCACAGGCTGAAAAGCCAAGCCTTGTGCATGGACAGCTGTATAGTGGAAACATGGGTCAAACAGGAGATGAAGAGATTAATAAGGAGTAAGGGATGAAAGATAAGAAATCAAAGTACAAGAAAAAAGTCTATCCTTTTTGCTCATTTGGTTAAGATTTTGCTCCTCTGGTTGGTCTACCACATTTTTTTTTTATATATATATTTTTTTTCCCAAATCTATTCAGAGTGATTTACTTCTGTTTGCTTTAAAAATGAAAGTACATCAAGGCTAAATATAAGCATATTTCTAGGTCTTTTGTTCTCTCTTATAAGGGCTGTAGCTAATATTCTTCGCTACCTTGCACCTTGAGACACTAATTACACATGTCAAATGAGGTGTGGACTGCTACCACCAACATCAGAGGAGCGTTTTGTTTGAAGTCTTACAGCTTGCCTGCACAGACTGAAATACTGCCAGAGGTGCAAGACCTGCCTATCCACCCGCATATTTATCTTGATTGAGAGCTTTCTGATTAAAACATGAGAGCAAAACAATGCACTTGGGATACACTCCTTGCTTTTGACATGCTGTTGTCATAAAGTAAGGCAAGTTAGTTAACTCCTCCTATTCCAATCCACCTCTGTGAAGGGAGGTCAAGTGCACACACAGCCTTTACCTAAAGGCAGTGTGAGAGTTCAGCTCAGTAACAGCTGGGATATTCCCTTTTTCATTAGCACAAGATATGGTTGAAAGATAAAACTTTTAAGGCACGGTTAACATTTTTTTTTTTTTTTTTTTCATGGATTTCAGTTTTGACTGCCTCCCAATGCCGCTTGTGGCATTGGAGTTAAGCACAGTCAGGAGTCTTGGGACTCCGGCTTGTACGTTCCTCTGCAAGGGACCTTTTATTTAAGCACTCTTTATGCCTGTCTGCACTTCTGCATAAATAATAAATAATAACAAAGGTGATCCTGTATAAGACGTTTCCCTTTGGAACATAACATCCTGCGGCACTACAGAGGCAGGGAATAGCAAAATATACCGTTGTACTTAGAGCAAAGGAACAAAAATGTGTCTTGATAAAACATCAGGGCCATCTGTGTGTGATATGTTTACCAGGGGTTCGGTATAAGCCTTCAGCAAATGCGTGTATAGTTCAAAAAACAGGTTCAAAAGAGACAGTAGTTACAGACCTGCAACAATTTCATCTTTGCACAATGGATACTGTAAATATAAGCTGCCAATACAAAATGCAATAATAGTGATTTCCAGGAGTTATACTTTCTTGTTTTATCCTTTTTTTTTTTTTTTTAATTATTATTATTTTATTATTTTTTTATACGCAAGCAAGAACGGCTGCAATGTAAAAATACATAGATATTTTTTTTTCCAACACTCACTAATACACTGCGTAATTCAAATTGTTTTAAAATAGCTTCCTAAATTCTGTTTCATTTTGTTATTTTTGGATTTATTACTGCTTTAGTTCATAAAACTGCTGGATTCCAAAATCTGAATTGCAGTCCCTCTATTTTTCTTTACTACAATAAGTTGTACACAAGTATTCTTGATTACTTTCCTTTAGTTTCTCGTGAAATAATAAAGTAACAGCTTTTTATGCTCTATTTAAATTTTGAGTGCCAGCCAAGATCCTTTTCTCCCTGTTTTAGCATCCATTTAAAGTGAGTTTTCTAATCAGCTATGCCCTCCACATCATAAAGCCTCTCCTCTCTATCTTTGCTGATAACTCCAGAGATTTTCAGGCTGGGAAATTATTGGTCATGCTTCCCTAGTTATGCTTCCCCCAAGAATCTAGCCCCTAGGAAATTCATGCTCTGAACTCCCATTCCCTCATCTCGAGAAATATATAGATTTCAGGAGCAGATGGTTACATGTAATTTTGAAGGTCAGCATTCAAGGAGGTTGGAAAACTTCATCTGAATATGCTCTGAATAACATCTGAATGTTCGACAACTTTGTTCACCTTTGTTTTCAGTAAATTTATTTAATTGTTGCGAAGCTCTTTATTTTTATTTTATTTTATTTTATTTTTTCTATGAATGGTGTCTCTTAATTTTCACTGAAAGTTCTGAAAGGACAACATTCAATTTTATATGCAAATATTTTAGTTTGAATCCAGACCCCTGTTGACTTAAAAGGGTTTTGGGTGAGTAGCCAACCTGTGTGTTCAATAAATAACAAGAAAGATTTGCATGCTTAAGACAAGATGTCAGAAAACAGATATAAGCTTGCATGCATGTGCACATATAAATCTGTGTACATGCATGTAGCCCACGAGCTATTCCAGATGAATTTCCACCCTTAACCAAAGGATGCTTCTGTGCACAGCACTGCAGTGCTGAGGGAGACAAAGCCCTTTTCACCCTTCTCGGGGCTCCTCATGATCCCAGTGTTTGCTCCTCTGGTAGCATTGAGCAGAGACTCTGCTGTGCAGCATCTCCGATTCAAGTCATACGAGGTAAAAATAAGGCAGAGTGACTCTGGAAACCACAATATGAGCACGATGGCTCAAAGGATGGGGGAAAAAATGCAGATCACAGAGTAACTCCACTCAGAACTGCTATGTCTGGAAAACTAGATTCACCTTCAAAAGTCTTCTCTCAATGCGAATTTCAGAGAAAAACTAATAATAATAAAAATAAAATATATAAATAAACCAAAAGCTAAAATTCACCTCCATGTATCCTCTTTTTATTATATTCCCTAATGGGAATATAATCAGCCATGGACTGATATTACAAATGAAAAATGTACATTATAACTGTGAAAATAAACTTTGCAGAGAAACAAACTGCATTCAGATCCAAAAAATGGTACTTAACTCTGGTGGTAAAAGGAAAAGACAGTCAATAGTACAGAGAGCTCATCATTATGAACTCGATTATTATGCTCATATTTGAACATTATCAAGTGTTCAGATTTAGATGCCATTTCTAAACATGTCCATAAGTCTCTGCTCTTAGAGATGGATTTACTTTTAGAAGACACTAAGACAGGTATATGCCCATAACAATTCACAGGGACTTTTACTCATAAGATTTTTTATTTTTATTTTATTTTTTTATGTCTTCTGAGATATTGCAGAAATGTGTCTATGTTAAATATGCTATCAGAAAGTTGTCTTCTGGAATCAGTGCGGTTCATGCTATAAGGCTGAGTAGGTATAAAAAAATACTTTTTTTTGTGGCAAAATTTTGAGCAATTTTCCTGGATTTTATTACTTTCAAGGTCAGTTTGCTCCATATTTAGAGAACCAAACTTTCTAAAGCCTCCCCTAACAGGCTATTGATTTGGGAGTTTTTTTGTTTTTCTCTTAATGGAAATAACATCTTTATTCTAGCCCAGTTTTTCCTGCACTTCATAATAATTAGAGTACAATATAATACATTTATAATTCATTGGAGTATAACAAATCTATTCTAAGTTATCACAAGGAGAAAAGCTCTCCTTGCTTGCGTTGCAGAGATGGGGTTAAAATGCAGTGTGCAGTGTGTTTTGCTGTAACTTGCAGTTTTCACCGATACTTGGTCGCTGCGGTCTTTCACTCTCTCCTCTGCTGTCTTGTACAACTCTTTCTCTTCCTTCAGCTAGTTTCATCCCTTCTCTTTTGTCTTTTGTGTTTGAAGGCAAGGTCAGCAAGCTGCCCGTCTGCAAGGGCTCCCAGCAGAGCAGGAGATGGCTGACGTGAAAGCCACCGCTCCGAGCTGCGCGGGGGTAGAGAGGACACCTGAAAGTGTTCTAACAGGAAAAAAGAAAGCTGGAAGGACCCAGAGGTTTACGGTATAACCCTTTGGAAACAAGAGGTCAGATAAGGGTTTGAAATTGTATATAGTTTTCTTCTGGCTTTGATGGAATGTTCCTTTAGAGCCTGGCTGGAAGAAAGGGCTCAAAGTGATGGGAGGGTTGCAAGAGCTCTGATTTTTCTGCCTTATCATCAGTATTGCACGCTTTGCAATAGCCGAAGTCTTTTCCTTCGCTGTTAAAAAGTCTGTGGAGAGAAGAGTAAATTATACCCTTCAATGACAAATTGACTGCGTGAGTAAAGTGCACACACAGAAAATTAATGATAGCAACATTAGCTGTGAAGTGACTTTAACTTCCTCCTTCCTTCACCCGAAGATGGAGGTAGAGTAACACCTCGCAGTGTGAGTGTATTTGTTCTCGCTTCTTGGAGCTACAGGTTGTGCTTTGAGCGTAGGTCAGCTAATGTGGAGAGGTGACTGTTGGAGCTGGGTACCTGAGGTGACTCCACAACTTTGTTGAGTCTTACAGGTAAAACAATGTAGTCAGGTGAAAACACATTGAATAGTCACTCCTCTTTTCGTTTAAATAAATAAATAAATAAATAAGTAAAAACCAGAACTACAGCCTCTTTTCACAAGACTCTACTTTGGCAAACTTTTTATTTTTTTTTCTTTTCTTTTCTTTTCTTTTCTTTTTTTTTTTTCTTTTTTTTTTTTTTGGCAGCACAGTTGCAAAAAAGGAATACTCTGACATTTTACAAAGCAAAGTAATCTGGTTTTCTGGTTCAAAATTAATTTTGGTTTCAAATATGACCCAACAGAGATACAAATCTTACTTAAACTTGTCAAATCCTGGATAAAATATTTCATTTGATGCAGGCTGACATTTTAAACAAGATGTTTGATTTGTAGAAATGTTCTCAGTTTCAACTTTTTCTTATGAACTGCAAACAAAATAGTTTTAGACATGTTGCTGCCTATCTGAGTGAACAGTGATTCACTTGATCACTTCACATGTGCAATATATGACTTAACTAGATGATGTGGTTTTAATTGTTCAGTGTTTTTTTTTTTTTTTATGCAATGACAATATTTTAATTACTGAAAATTTTAAAGTGGTGCAGACCATCTGCATTACAATATTCAGAGGTTTGACAGTTTCCTGGAATCAGCTGAACAGGAAGATGTTGTTTGCTTTGCATTGCCTTAGTGAGAATTGACAATTAATAATTTACGTATAAGTTTTTTGGTTTCTAATCTGAAATGTAACTATTAAAAAAAAGTTGAAAATTATGCATTTTTATTTTTGGCTGCTCTACAAAAATGTCTTATAGGATTTAAATCAATCGCAAGGAGGAAAAAAATTAATGCGTCCAAGCAGACAGTTTGATGTGCTCTACAACAGATTATTCCAACCCACTGCAAATGTTTATAATGAAAATGATAACTGAACCTTAGCTACACTGGAGCAATACTGGATATGGCGGTGCCAATACACTCTGATTTTATCTTAAGTCAAGAAAACAACGTGCATACTGAACATAGTGGTAAGGGGTGTGCAAAATGTGCCATTTCACTTCCAGTAGCAGTAATGTGATTGTTCCTGGACTATTTTTGGGTGGAAATTTGAGGCTCGGAGCCCTTTGTTTTCTGTGGCTGCAGGGCTGGGGTAGAGCTGTGTGTGCATGCCTGTGTTTTGCATATGCTTATGCACAGAGTCAGAAAGTTCAACTGGTTATTAATGGAGAACTAAACTGATGCTTTTAGATAGTACTGCTCAAATTGTTCTTGATAAATAAGTTATTGGATGAATTGAGCCCTAAATTTACATATCATGTCTAATCCTAGTTTATGCATTCATTATTCACAAGTGTTTGATGAACAGTTTATGAAAAAATCCTAAACATTAACTATGTATTTTGTGGTATGATTGACTCACCACCAGTGAAAAAATGTTGTTTTTCCCTGACTGAATAGCTAACCTAAAAAAAAAAAGGCAGCTTAGTCATAGAAGTGCTGAACCCTGTTATGCATAAGTGCCTTTGTTCAGACAACTAAAAATATTTATCCTATGAAAAAACAATTATCAAACACTAATGAAATAAAGAGCTATCGTAATCACAGCTATGGAGTTCACGACCTATGTGAACATGCTCACACTGTAGAGCAGCTTGGAAGTGAAATACAAGGCTGGAGCCCATCAGACTGTGTAACTGAAAAGAGAAATTGCAAACAATCACAGCAAACTGGCTATAAACAACATGGATACCAAAAAGTGTTTGCTTTTGAAACTGCTCCAGGCAAGCTGGACTATCCTAAAACTTATCCACTACTAATCCTGAATTCAGTTCAGGTCTGCTGACTTGTCTTCCACTGAATTCAAAGTCCAAAGACCCCAAGATCTGAGACTATGGAGGAGCCATTGAAGCAATTTTTTATGATTCACCTGCATTAAATTTGGGAATTTAATTAAGTTTTAATTTAAGTTTGATATATATATATTATATTAGGTCAGATTTATAATACTGCTAAGACTGACCAATGTCACAGTGTCTCAAAAGCTGCAAGTTCAGTCCTCCGTCAGCTCAGGGAAAAAATGATGCATATCTGTAAGACAGTACCAGAAACCCTAAGGAAAACTCTGTTACTAATGACTAAAATGCCCCTAACCATGTGAGGAAGTAGCAGTAACCTGGCTATATTGAAAAACCTACAGATAACATCCTTAAGCAATTTTAATTGATTGTTCAGTCACCTGCAAATGATGCCCCTGGCTATGAGATGCAAATTTGCCTCAAAATAGTATATCATAGGATGAGAAAAAATGCCTGCTGTACTTTGAATCTCAATAAGCCTGGCTTGAGAACTGTCTCCTCTGCACACTTCAAATTATGTATATGAATATATAAATAGTATACTTATACAAATCATATATTTTAAATGTAGGCATAATATCTATTTACAAGTCACCATTTTAAATATACATAAATAGACAATTCTAAAAGGTAAACAAGATAGATCACATGAAATTTTGTAATTGGGTTAAAACCTGGACATTAGCCCGGGACAAGTACTAGTTCTCACTTTATTTATGGTAAAGAAAATTGGTAATCACTTGGTAAACATAGGCTAACCCCTTATGGAGATGAAAAATGATGTGAGCCTATGATGATGAGTCAGGTATTCTATAGAAAGACCTGTGAAGTACCTAGAGAATATTTGCTGGTCACTGCTTTATAATGGGCATGTACATACCCTTTCTTGAGTTCAGTAGAAATTCTCTGGTTAAAGATATTTATTCACAGACTGGAGACATTATTGCTTACTGCTGGAGGGGGAAAAAGATACCAAATGAGAAGCAGCAAACAGACAAGTTTTATGACTTGTTTACGCAGATCGTCCTTTATAAATTATCACCAATGTGGAAAGAGAGCTGTAGAGCACGCACTCTAAATGTTGATTCCTCTAGCTGACTTGCAGCATACAAATAGGGTAGGAGGGGACGTTTGGAGAGCTGTGGTCCAGTCTCAAAGAGTGACCTTGCTGGTGGTTCCTACGTGTTCTGATGGGTGTGTCTTCATGCCCTTACATCGTGCAGTGCCTGTGCACCTCGAGCAGTGCTTGGAGTCCCATTGACTACAGGTGGCAGGGTCCTCTGCTCCACCTGGATGTCCCCTTTGGTCTTCTGCTCATTTGGCAAGGGCTAAAAAACCCGCAAGTTAGAAGCAGAGATATAACTTTTACCAGTGTTTATCTTCTGGATTATCCCCTCTAATCCCAGAATTTGGTACACATTTTATTTTTTTTTCCTAATCATAGATCAAGTTATCTAAATTTTAGGGTTGACACTTCTTCCCTTAAGAGACTATTCCACAATCTAATATGTCTCACTGTCAGGGAGATTTCTCACATCGCTTTAAGCTATACACCCTTAGGTTATCCTACATATTTTTTTTCTACTTCAGTTCATTCATCAAATATTTGTATGCATGTAGCGTACTTTTTACTTTTTACTTAGCCAAATTATACATACTTAGCCCATTTTCCAGTCTTTGAGTATTTTTCCTAAAGGTTTATTTTAGCTCAGACTATGGTTTGATTGCTTCTGCAAGAGAAAAAATTAAAAAAAAATAAAAAAATATTTTTACACATTTATATTACCCTAAACATATTAGGGCAATATCTGCACTTATTTATTTATACCTCATGCAGTGTCAGTGAATTTGGAAGTATTAAATAAGTACAAAAATTGGTCTGTAGGGCTTGTTTTGCAATTTGGACAGCACTTGGTAATTTGAAGTGACACCCAGCTGAAAAATAGCAAAAAGCAGTGAGGCAGAATACTGTGGCTTTGCACAGGCATATTTCCTTCTTTGTTTTCTGGTTACTGAAGTGGCAGAGAAGTATGGCTGGTCTGTGGACATCCGGATTTTGGCTGAGATAGAATTAATTTTCTCTAATGTGGGGGGTGAGAAGGGGCTGTGTGGTGCTAGCTGCCTGCCAGGTTAACCCCACAGTGGTGTTGACCAAAAGATGTGCACACAGGTTTGTAAATAAATATCTTTGTTCACATACATGTATGGACATAAGGATAGTAAAGAGCAGTGGAGCTACTTGCTGGGAGAATGGGTCAAGCATAAAGGAGTAATTGGTAATAACTGGCATATTGCACAATTTTGCATTAACATTTTTTGGTCTTTTTTTTTTTTTTTTGCTGCAGATATAAAGAGAAATGCATACTTTTAAAAAATGTTATTATTTTATGCATTCTAAAGTTGTTCTCTTGATGCCAATTGCAATTGTCCTTTTTGTATGTTGAGCATGGCACCCTTGTGCTGTTCTCCAGCTGATTCAAAACCTATTAGAGGAAATCTTTCTTATCGACTTCATTGGCATGTAAGCTGCACACAGCGCTGTGCAGAGCAGCCCAACTTCTTGAAGTTATTAATGCCCTTGAACTGGTGGGTCCCTGGTGTAGCTTCATGAAGGGGGCATGCACAGTTCTCAGGTCCAGAGGTCTTGTGTTTCATCCGGAAAATCAAGATGATATTTCTTTGGAATTTCTGCAAATCTTAGTTCTTAGCTGTGAAAAACTGTTTGGGGGAAATGGCATGTAGACCATCTGCCAGTGTTGCCTGGAGTTGGATCTGTTGCTGAAAGCCCAGCCTGAGTCTCTTGGGATGAAGGGAATAAACTTCTGTCAGTTACTTCTGATTTAAAATCCATTACTTTTTTCTGGCATACAGCAGTTTTAATATTTCTCCGATATCTTGTAGGAAGAGCTGGAAAGCAAGCCATTGGGCATAGAGCATCTTAATTTACTGGGCAGTGGGAGTTACCACAAATACTGCCTCACTGTCGTGTCTCTGCGATGCTGTGTTTTTCTTCCCATGTTTGATATCTCACGTTTGGTAGCTCTTGTTTTTTTGTTGATGGTAGTGGTTTTATTTTTACCCTATAAGGGCAGCTATACTTCCAAGCTCACGGCTCAGTCTGTAACTAATATCTTCTCTTGACAGAAATAATAAATAAAAATGAGGAAATGTTGGCAGTGTTGTCAATCCTGATCCATGTAAATTTTCTCTATATGTCTAAAGAAAAACAAACAAAAGATTTTTTATTTATTTTTTTTTTTAAAGGGAGACCTTTAAGCTCATGTCCAGACCTCATGATAGGGCAATGCTTCTGAGAGAATTCAGTCCCTTGCACTTACCTGGGGGTTACAGTGTGCGTATGGGTGGCCACCATAGGATGGATGGAGTGTGGCAGCTCCCCTTGGGCTTACCCTGCCTCCATGCCTTGTACAGCAGCATGTGTTGTGCTCTGTGCGTAATGGGGTGTCACTTGATAGCTCAGTAAAAAGCATGTATAAGCTGCAATGTATGATAGTGTTTTATTTTCACAAATGGCTACGTGTATTTGTATCCAAGGTAAGAATTAGGATATTATTTAAAAAAGTGTTAAAATTAATCTAGATGTAAGAACTGATGAGAACATAATTTCATGTGTTTGATTCTCCCACCATGGAAAGAATGATCAAGGAAAAAGGGCATTATGGAGTTGAAGAGGAGTGCATGCTGCAGGGGGCAGGAAGGGAATAGGTTTCAGAGTAAATTATTTCCTCCATTTATCTGGAAAAGGACAAACAAAACCTGCCATAGGATATTGGCAACAAACTATTTTCTTGGATCTTTTAAACAAACAAAGAAAAAAATCTACAGGTACAGATCAAAAGATAAGTGAGAACAAGCAATAACTTTTTTTTTTTTAAAAAAAAAAAAAAAAAAAAAAAAAATAATTTTCTCCCTTCTTTTAGGGGAGACCACACAAGAAATAAATAAGTATGTTAAATTCTAAGGTTGTCATGGCAAATGTTCAAAGATTCAGAGATGGCTAAGCTACTTTTATATACATGTACTTTTAATTCAGCTTTTTCTTACATCTGAGTTAAAATAGTCTTGAAGTATTTGCTATAGTACAAAGACTTTTATACATCTTTAGATCAGTTCTCCACCTTTTGAGGTTTTGATCGCCTGTAAAACATCAGCTATAAATGAAAAAAAATATAGCCCTTTCAATTTTGAACCGGGTAGGCAACATTTAAAATGCTACATAAAGCTTTTGAGCATGATATTTCTAAAAAGAAAGATAAATAAGAGAGTTTGGAAGAGTGCAAATAAAAGAGTGAAGGGTTTATAATGTCAGACTGTGGGAAAGCTGAACATATTCAATTTAGGGAAGAGGAATGACAAGAAATCAACAGGCTGCACATCCATAAAGTGATTTCACGGGGAGGAGAGGGACTAATTGTTCTCATCAGTCTTCAAGGTTAAACAAAGGCATTGTGGGGCTAAAAGAGAGAACATAAAACCTAATTCTGGTGTGGGACTTTTCCCCGCTGCTCCTCCATATCCAAGAGGTTAGCTCTGGGCAAACCAGGTGGAGAAACCGGGGGTTTCATGGGAAATATCTGCCAAAAATACACGATGGGGTTCTTCTAAATAGGGAGCGTAAGAGCCACAAGGAAGACCTTGGCAACCTGGCAATGCCAAACAAGAAGCATTGATGCATTAGGTTATTTTCTGATGTACCTGTACAGCATGGTTCAGGATATTTAAACAATAAGTTTTAGATGAAGTAGCCCATTTTCAGTAATTATTAGGTAAGAAGTTAAAGGAATTAGAAGCTATTTTTTAGAAGCTATTTTTCAGAAGTAGTGGCTGCACATATTAAAATCTGTTGGATGTGTGCCTTAAAATTATTTTTAATATTCTTTCCGTTTAATTAAGAAAGGCAAAGAAAGAATAACAGTTCTTCAGGGGAAATCAAGAAGATATATTTCCATATTTTGAAAGTGCTCAGAAAGTTAGGAAGTGGTAATAAAGCAGAAAAAAAAAAAATGTATTCCCTCTTTCCCCCTTTTTCTTTATCTTTCTCAATTTTTGGATCCTTCAGAGCTTCCAGGGAAGTGTATTGACAGTAAACATGCTTTTCTTAGTTACCTCCAGAGCCTCGGTAGTAATCCGAGGCCCCCTGGGGATCTGCAAATCATGGATTGAAAACAGCTATCTTGCTAATAAAAGCTGCAGGATAACTCATTTAAAAGTTACTTTGCAGAAATTATGATTACTGAGTCTTGCAGCAATATACATATGAATTGTCTCTTGACTTCGATGGAGTCAATTAAAGCCACTTAATTAGTGCAGTTAGTAATCATCTTCTAAAATTACAGACTTTTGTTTCTGTTATGATTACTCTTTTTTAATACTTTTTTTTTTTTTTTAAATGACCTTGTGTAGGCAAATTTAATTAAGCATTTTCTTTAGTTTGCAACTTGTTTTTTTGCACCAAATGACTACTTTTAAATAGTTGGTAGGCCTCTTAATATCTCGATTTTTTAGGGCAACAATTTATTGTGCGAGTCTCTGTTTTTCTACTTGTTTACGGTTCCTGCTTTTATTCCTTGTTATCACTCACACTTAAACCTTCTTCTGGACGTGCATTCATTTTCCTCAGCGTTTACTTTTTTTTTCTTCTTTTCTTTTTTTTTTTTTTTTCTTTTTCTGATAAATTTATTAATCATGAAAGGCCAGAAGCCTTCGCTTATGGGAAACCATTGTTTGATGTACTAGACTAGACTCTTAGATTGCACTTTGATTGTGTAATAAATCTGTTCTCTCTTTCAAGCAGGTCTGGTATCGGGAAACCTGATAATCCTGCATGTAACATATATGCTGGGGACCCTGATAATCCTGCATGTAACATATATGCTGGGGAAGAAGCAGACCCTGTAAATCCCCTCTGCCAGCTCTGCACTGAAGAGGCAACAGGCTCTTTTCTGCTGGGGAGGCTAGCCTCTGCAACGTGAGGTAGGAGGGCACTCAAATCCCACCAGGAAAGGGAATCACAGTAATGACACTTATTGATATTGATTCCTCTTAACTTTTACAAGCAGAAAAAATGTTTTCACACTTAGCAGGGATGCTGTTATTATACCCAATCTGAATGCTTATGTCTAATGTGTCACCTGTAGCATCCCCAAATGGGCAATTATTCCCTGAGTAGGAAATGGTTCTCCAGAACACAAAGCACTCCTGTCAGATGTGCCTCCCGTTTAGTTTCTGGAGTTGATTCTGTGATGACAAATGCCTTTAATTTTGACTTGTTCATATTCGTCAAACAAATAGGAATCCAAAATACTGTAAGAATTATTTTCAAGCAAAGCATTTGTTTTGACAGTTTTGAGAGAAAAAAGAAAAAAAAAGGAAAGAAATAACAAAACACAGAAAAAGGGAGAGATATTATCCTGTGACAATATATCCTTTTATGCCTGAGAGGCATTGATTTACAGCAGAGGCATTTACAACTCTTCACATGCAGTACGCTCCTCAAAAATTGTTTATGAGAACAAGAAACATTTGCTGAGCTGACCTGTGAAATTCCGAGCTTTTTCTCCTGTAACAATTATTCCATATTCATGCATCCAGGAAAGGATGAGGTGGGTGGAAGAATACTTTGAACCACCTCTGCTCTCCTACTCTCTAGGTCCCTCTTGGTATCCGACCAGTTTTACGTACTGACTGCACAACCCAGGAAATTACTGTAGCAGATCACAAGGGGATAAGATCACAATAAATGACGCAGCCCACAAGTTTGAGGTGCTCGTGGGAGAGGAAGCAGAAGGTCTCTGAAAATGCCTGCACAACCAAAGAAAATCCTTGTCTCCTTTTGCCTTGAGGTGCACCAAAGCACCTCCTGAGTGAGCTTTGCACAGTTTCTGAAATACAAGCTGAATGAGGATTAAAACAAGTCCAACAGGCTTGGTGTTAAGAAGATGCAGCAGTAATTTTATGGTGCTATTCCACCTTGGCCAACTAAACCAAGCAGGCAGGTTTTACTCCTCCTTGGGAGGCTGGGGACACATTCTGGCTACATGACGTATTTTACTGCTTTGATGATATTTCAGAAACTCTTTTCTTTCTTGGTGAGAAGCCTAGAAGAATGTCTTACCTTTCTGAATGGATGAGCATCTCCTACGTTTGTTTTTTGTTTTCTAACCTTGTCTGCTTCTCCCCCTCCGTCTCCCCCAAATAATAAAAGTGTCTGTCCTTCACAGAAGAGCAAGAGATCTCATCATATTTAGTCTCAAATTGTTCAGAGAAGAGACCCTTCAATCTTTCAAATACAGGATGCACAGGGTGTTGTCTTGAGCTGGGCATATTCTCTTCCCAGCTTGCATGGGTATATTGAGAGGAGTCAGACGGAAGTCAGTAAGATATTTCAGATTTACATTGGCTTTAAAAATCTAAATGCATCTTATAAACCTAACCCAAACAAAATATGGTTAAATAAGTGAATTTGTTCAGTAAATACAAACTTTTATTTTTTATTTTTTAATTTATTTAAATATTTTTTAGGTTCAAATAATATAACAGCACAAAGAACATTCCCCTTGTGTTTCATTTCCTTTTCTATGTGAGTGCATGGCCTTGACTTTGTGGGAAATGTGAAATGTGTCCAGGTTTGGGCTTCATAAGCCATCACAGCAAAGTTGGGAAACGTATTTTATGGGATAAAATGTAAGAATTTTTACAATATCAATAACATGTTGAAATGGTATTATTCACAATAGCATTGCCTCAATAAATGAAAAACATCAACTTTCTGTGGTCCATTTTTTTTTAGAAGAGAGTAAGCTATAGATCAAGCTTTCAGAAATTCTTCTGTAGCTGAACAGATGATTTTTTTTTTTTTTTTTTTTTTTTTGCTAGTAGCCTGCATCCCCCCTATCAGAGAGAAAGGAAAATAATTTGTGCTACAGATACAGAGTGATTTTAAATGAAACAGAGAATACAGCTCCAAACAGCAAAGTCTTGATTTAGAAGCAACTCTATTTGAATATAGGTGCATCATTAATTTTAAAACGCGTTCGTTTCCTCTTAGGGATAATTCCTGTTTTAGAGAAAGGGGAATAAAAAAAAAAAGATTCTTTAAGTTTGCTTCTCTTTTACATACAAAAATTTTACAGAACTCTGATTCAGTGGATTTTTTTTTCTTAACAAAAAATTACAATGGGAAATTCAAAAAAATACAAAAGTTTAAAATACAGTATAATTTCCACCTTATTTATAATTGATTTCCCAGTTGAAATTAGTAGACATTTCATTTCTCAGGAATTTTTGTCTTTTTAATTGTTAACAAAAGCTTCCAAGCCCCTTATTTCCACTAAATTCAGGTCTGAATGCAATCCTTGCTCCTTTGAAAGCAGTTGCCTTTCTGGATGTGCTTTTTGGATGAGTTCGACAGCAAAGTCAATCATTCAGTGACTGCTGTCAACTGAATTTTAATAATTAAATAGAGCAACATGGTGCATTATATTTAGGAACCAGAAAAATTCACTTTTGGCTTTATTTATGACTGATTTTATCTAAAGATATGTTTATGCAGTCTTTACCAAACATATTTTGAAGCTACGTGTCTTACTGATCTAATAAGAAGTCCACAATAATAAGGAAGCCAATAAATTTGTTGGTGAAATGATCAGTGAAATAGTTGGTATTTGTGTTAAATACTGTTTGGAGGCAAAATGTTGATAGTTTTCAAGAGTAGAAAGTGTAGTTAAAGCCAGAAAAAAAATTAGACCAGTCATTTTCAACCAGGGGCCTATTATTCCTTGGACATTTGCAGGCTACTTGAAAACCTATTGACAGTATATTTGTATGCCAATAGCCAGTGTTGAAATTCATTAAAGCTGAATGCTTTTGGATATTATTATTTTTTTTTTTTTAACTAAAGATCATATAACTAAAATTGAGAAAAACTTTATGAAATGACACCACTGTTTGTTTGAATTTATGCAACCTCTACTCACTGTGCTCCAAAATTGTTTATCCAAAACAGGATACTTTGCTATTAACTCTTCTTATTTGTAGACTGCCAAAGAGGTCAGATTTTCCTATTAACACATATTATAAATCTTGTCATCATGAATAGGCATCTTCTCACTTATGTGGGATGAGCTGCAAACTTTTTTTTTCTTTTTTTTTTTTTCTTCTTTTTTTCTTCTTCTTCTTTTTTTTTTTTTTTTTCCAAAAAAGTTTGGAATATAACATCCAGGTAAAAAGAAAATGGTGTAATGATAGGAGAAGGACATGTAGCTTTTTAGGCCAACATATTGGACTAATAAACAACCTAAAAGAAGGGGAGGGGATGTTCAGAAAGATAAACAGAATACTTAGGGGGATGCTACTAAACAATATTTAGTGATACCACTAAAATATCTAAAAATCTTTTCTGAAATATTGATATACGCATATACAATACTTCATTCCCTGTGCGTATATTCACTGCATCACCCTATAAGTCCCTGTTATCTCTACTAGTGCTTTTTTTTTTTTTTTTTTTACCCATACTTGTGACTGATAAGCAGAAGTAATATAATCTTGGAAGCTATAAAACATTACTTGATGGTTCAAGAAGTTGCTCCCAATATATCCCACAGAAGACAGCATAGCTATATTGCCAGCCTTTTAGTCACTTATCTTCCTTGCCTCTAAATTATGTGAAATCATTTTAATAAAACCCATTGTGAAATAGATTGGCTTTCAGCAAATGTACATCGCAGCCTAAGATATCAGCAGAGAAAGTTTTTTGATGCAAACATCAAAAGATATTCATTCTTCGATTAGTTTGATATTGAAATGAAATCTTATGCTTTGTTTTTATAAATAAGATGAAGACATTTAGTCACTTCCCTCATTTAGGTCTTTTAGATACGGGATGTTAATTTGGTGGTAGTTAATGATGTAACTATAACTGACCTTATCTGCTTTCCCCAGTAAATTGAATATAACCATATAATGTTTGTGTCATTTACGCAACAGACCGAGGAGCACCAGCTGGAACAGAGGGAATGAGCGTGCTGCCAACCTCCTTCAGGATGAACGCTCCTCCGAGTCCTTGGTGAGTGAGAATTTCTCAGGTCATTTAATGCAGCTCCATCCCATGGCACTTACCTCCACACCTTCCCTTGCTTTTGCAGATTTGGTCCCGGAGTGCAATGCAGACTGAGGGCCTGCTCTCCGACGAGTGTGCTGCACTCCCTGCCCGTCTGCAGGGCCCATTAGCGGTAATGAGGCGGCTGTCTGCAGCCTCTCCCCATGCCCGCAAAAGGAAAATCAAACCCTTTCCTCTGTATGGTCCCCACAGGCAAGAGCTGTAATTCTCTCTCTGAATAAATTCCTGGCTCTGACCCTGTACCACGGGGACAGATCACGGTTTAATGCCAGTCATTTACAAGCTGAACACCAGGGACACCGATGAGCACGTACCATTGCAGATAGCCGAATGAGCTCCAAAACTGTCTTGAGACTTCTCCTCCCTCTCACCTTGCATATTAAACCCAAACTACCAAAGCCTGGGGTTGCGGTCTAGTGTCAGTGCAGATGCTCATCTTCAGCAAGTGAAGGAGCCCTGAAGGTGTAGATAGGAAGCCATCACCAAGGTCTCTTGCTCAGCTGTGGCCCTTTACAGCAGGAGGGAGAAAGGAAGAATTTTATAATTAAATATGTTGCCAAACTGTTGTTCAGGTTGCATTTCAGCTTTGTAGGGCACATGTAAACCACTACAATTTGTTGCTGTGACCACTCTGCCAGTGGTAGTAGTAGTGCCAAACTGACGCTTCTTCCCCCAGGTTGTTTTCCGTGGCACCTTCCCACTCACTCATCAAAAGAAAAGGAAAGAAAGTTATTTTTTAAGCTGTAAACCTATTAAATTCAGCAGCTGCATAGTTCCATAGCTGCTGAAAATGATCTCACAGGAGAATACAGACCAAAAGATAACCTAATCTTCAATTACTCGTCAATGCCTGTGAAATTTAATGGCTGTATCCTGAGAGATCCCACTGTAAGTGACATAAGCATGGCTTTAGGTGGAGTGCTTACTCCTGCTGCTTCTCTGCTGTGTTGCTGTGACACTTTCCAAGCATCTTTAGGATTCTGGACAGCACCAAGTATTCTCTCTATCTCAGAAATTAAAATAATAAGCCTTTCTAGTAGTGTTGCCATCATTTTTGTAAACCAAGGTGCCTGCATCTTCCCAAGTATCAGTGTGTTTGGTAAAAGGGTCTTGTATCCCAGTGTCCACCAGTAAAGGAAAATGTAATTATTTTTGTATATCTCTTGTTTTAAAGGTTGGTCATCAGTCATAGCTGTTTACATGTCAAATACAACATTTGAAGTCCTCAAAGTGCACCAAATAACCACATGTAGTCAAAATAGCTTTGAAAATGTGAAATATGCTACTAAGATACCTCTAGATTATGTCAACAGATATAGTACAGAGAATAACTCTTCCTATGCAGTAAATGTATTATATAAGAAACCATGAAAAACTTTGAAACACAAGGTATTTGAAATCTCTTTTGTGATGCTTCTTGCTAAAGCAATTTCTCTCATAGAAATGTGGATCTAATTTGCCAACTGTGATTTCAAAATAGAAATATATATATGGACCTTTTTTTTTTTTTTTTCCTCATACAAGGTAGATTTTACTCCAAAGGGGGGGGGCAGAAGTATTCAGTTCTTCTGTATTAATACTTCATCAAAAGCTCCCTATAATCAGATGCAGAGTTACATCCTCTATAGATGCAACAACTCCATGCATCACCAAATGGTCTATCTTTAAATTCCATTAATATTGTATGTTGTGAACTATGTCCTGATAAAATAAGGCTGTAGCCAAAGGCTTCTGTAATATCCAGTCATTTCACTTCATTACAGATTCACTTTAGATATTCTTTTTAAAGGTACATTTTTTTAAATAAGCTAGTAAGAGAAGCATCTTGCCAAATACTACATCAGTTTTCTCCATGTGGTAAATATGATGTAGACCATGGCAGCCATATTATTCATCTATACAACAAGTTAACATGAGAAGGAGATAGCAAAATTCAGTAGGATGTCATGCAGAAAGGATGTGCACTGAGAAGTGTCTATACAAGTCTGCCTTATGGGACTGTTGAGACTCACTTTTTGTTTTTAAAAAAAGTATTAATGTAAAGCACAATAGAAATATTTAAAATTATGTTTCTTAATAATTTGTTTCTGTATTTTCCAGTGGATTCAGTAACTGTAGACAGGCACACCTTCAGAGTACCGATTTCCAGATTTTACTGCATGAAGACACTAAAATAAAATCTGCAAGCATTTGTCTCAAGTCAAAGGAAGTTGCATAACTAAAAGAAAGGTTTATTTTCTCTCTCAAATTTTGGAGTACAGTTCTCAAGCCTGAATTTTTAAGAAGCTCTTCTGATCAGATATTATTCAGGGTAAGGTGATGCTGAGCTATGTCCTTGTAATCTGTTATTTTAACGATGGTGCTTTGGAGCCTTGCAAGCTTTCCATTGTCACAAAGTCTAAGATATGAAAGAGCTGGATAGGAATGACAGGGAGATTAATGGACCCAGAAACCCATGGGAAATCTCTGGTTTTACTTCAAGGGCTTAACACTCGTTTTGTACCTGGCCTCACGAAGGGAGCTGATCTCCACCTCAGAAGGCAATGTTTTGCTTGCAATATACTAATGGGAAGGAAAAAATCTGCAAGTGGTTGTTAACCTTAATAACTCATGTATAAAACAAAACACTATTATTTTTCTTGACTGAAAGTTTTATTTACAATACTGTTGCTTCTTCCCTTGCAAAGTCTATCATTCTCCATGTGGTTCATTACTATAAATAGAAACAAAACCTTCAGCTCTTCCTAGGAAATTCTCTTTCAGGTTTAAGCATTCTCAGACTATGCCTATTACTCCAGCGATGTAAATACTTCAGCTCTGATATTTAAGTCTCAGCTAGCTTTGATACATAGGAAACAGTGGCTTTGTTTGAAAGCAACAGGATGGGAGTCCAACACTTGCATTTTTGAATCAAACTGAATTTTAATTAATTAATTAATTCAAACTCCATGTTGTATTCTGTAGCTCAAGGAAGAGCTTCTTCATGTTGTTAGGGTTTTGCAGAGGCCACTGGAGCCAGAATTGCTCACTAAATTTGTAGTAGCGACCTCTGTACATCCTTCTTTCTTCTACAGACCAGAGAAGTGCATGGTGATGGGCTGTTTCCATGCCACTTTATTCATGGCATTTTTTTCCTATATTCCAATACCATAATATGATATATGAAGCAAAATCAATAATTATTTCTTTTAACTTTAAGAGCAAAGCTGAATAAATAATTCATAAGTCATTTGATCCATGTGACTTCAGAGAATATCCACAAGGAGAGAAAAATTTTCTCAGATATACCCATTATTTTAAATTATATGACTATTGTCTTGGGTAAATATTTAAGTCCCTAGATTGACTAGAACACATTTCAAATAACCATTTGCTATATGTGCTCTTCTCCTTTTTTATTTATATCAAAACATCCGAAACAGGCACTAGGCCCTAGCACAGGCTGGTTCAGCTCGCAGATTTGCTTCTGTCACTTTGCAGTGCTTGTTAATGGAAATGTAGCCAAACTCTGGTTTGGACTCTGAGGGTAAACATGTGTTTAATTCAGTGCTAATTCAGGTCAAAAAGTTCAAGATCTCACAAAGTCATATTCACTGGCCTTAAGAAGCATTTGTAGTAAGATAGACACTACTGTGGCCCAGACTGTGCACCATTATACCTTCCTGTGTCACTCAGCCTTATAGTACTCAAAAAGACAGGTGTGAGTATGGAACGGGGCATCTTCTGCCTGGTTTTAAGTTATTTTTCCTTAATTTCTACCTATACATTCATAGCATGCACTTCAGTGGGAGGCCTGGCTGGCTGGAGGCAATCTTCTTGTCTAAAGGTAGAATTGTGCCTGGAAAGACAGAGATTATTTAATTATTACTTACTTATTTATTTATTTAATCTGTGTGACATTCACATTTTGAAATTTTGAAGCTTTCTGAGCATGCTGTGGGCAGATTTATGGCACATGCTTTACCTGGACAGATGAGCCAAAAATTTGGGGGTTGCTGTGCTTTTAAAAGCCATGCCTTGATGGTAGGGTGGCATAAATTATAAACAGCATGTTTCATTGTCCCCCTGTATTAATGGTACTCCTGAATTATTGCTACTGCAAACAGAAGTTTCCTAAGATGGTAATGATTTCTGGGCAATACGAAAATATGGATTCCTTTTGAACAGGAATTGACTAAAACAGCATGGCAAGAGCATGTGAGCTTTCAGACCAAGCTCAAAGGAGGATTCAAGAATTGCAACATGAATTCTTTCTTTCCTTCTCTCTTTCTAATTCCTAGCTCTGGTTTTGCCTGTGATAATATCACCCTGGGCTCTGTCCTGCCACAGCTGCAGGCAGACTGACTGAGAGGTCCTGCCTGGAAGACACGAGGGCTTCTCGCACCTCCAGGTAAGGCAATTAGCTGATGTGGGGACCTGGCGTTTAACTGAGATGGGGTGCTCAGCAGCATGCAGAATTAATGCTGCAGCATTATTCTTAAGAGGATTCAAGGCAAGCACTAGGGATTATTTTTGCATCTTAGACAGCTTGTCAGCTAAAGTTTCATTACATGTGTGTGTGTGTGTCTAGTCTGAACAGGAATCTGAGAAATTCAAGGATTTTTTTTTTTTTTTTTTCTTAATCTGTAACCCGGCACAAACGCTGTGTATCAGAATCACAAAACAACGTTTCTCAGAAAATTGAAGTAAAATGAAGAGCAGAAGATGCTCACAGAAGAGTACAAAATACAATGTCTTTTGTGTCATGGTATGGTCTGCTTGCTCTGCCACCATCAGGCAAACAGTGGATGTGTGAAGGGGTAGAGAAATATTCAATTTGTCTACCAAATGCATATGCATAACAGTATAGGAGCATGAAGGCCTGTAATCAAAGTGCTAATAACAGTGAGGCCTCTTTCAGAAGAAACAGTGAAAAAAAAAAACATGAAAAGACACAAAGTTGTTGTCACGCATCAGAAATAGTAATTGAATTTTTATCACTTCTGACCCTTTGTAACCAGAATAAATATAGTAGAGTTGCATAAGTGCAATTAAGATTGTACTGGGGGCTAAAAAATAGTGTTGGTAGCATAAAACTAATCCTTAAAGTTGGTTGACTGAGATGGGATATTTCAGTACGTACACTGGAACATGAATATTTATTGAAGGCATTTATGCTTTGAATAAAACATCTGAGTGATGAGCACATGAAGCTTTAAGCTTCCACATTTTAAAATCCGTGTTGAACACAAACAGTTAAATGTCTGATTTCTACTTAAGGTTGTAATGAACAGCAGACAGATCATGCCTTCACCTTGGGAAGCAACACTTTGACTGCTGATCAGACTTTTGGGTGCCTGCGAGCAGTAGCTGAGGGTATGTGAAGGCAGTATTTAAATAATGCAGAAAAGACCTGCTTCTTTAGCTGCCTCCCTCATTGACATCAGCGAAGAAGTGAGAGATGCCACGGGAGATGCAGAAGAAAGCAGCGATGTTCTGATATGCATGTGGTCGCCCGGGGCCTGTTTTGCAGAGGTGGGTGCCACCGCTGCCACCTCGTTAACTGGGTGTCCTTCTGCCACTCTTTTCTCCCAGGAAAAATAAATAAAGAAATACACAGCTCACGTTTTTGGATAGTGAGAGAGGGCGAGAAGTCCCCCAAGACCCATAAGCTTGTCACTGTTCTAAAGCTGTGCCATTGTAATTGGCTCAGTTAAAGCTCCTCGCTGGATCCCTAATGAACCTGCTGCAACTAAGGCAAAAAATAGGCTGTTGCTCTCTGAGGGGAATAAGCCGCTGAAACTCCTTGAATATTGAGTAGACGTGAACTCAGGGGGCTGCATCACTGCAAAGCTTTAATTACATATGAACGCTTAGAATCAACAGCATTGCATGCATGTATGGTAAATGAGGATGGGGTTCTGTATTTCAAAAATCTTGGCCAAACAATGAAAATGAGAGTTAGTGATCTCACCGATGGTTGAACATATAGGTTTCACATGATAAATATGCAGACAATAAAGTCCAGTGTGTGCGTGTAGGGAGAAAGACGTTAATAAATCAGATTACAGAAAATGGAAGCTAACTTTGACATAGATGATGGTCAATATGGGAGCTAAGTGCTAGCGATAAGGTAACAGTACCTAAGAGAAGTTCCTCCACTAAGATCTCTGACCACGTTGTTTCATTATTGCAACTCCAATTCGTGAAAACATTTATACAATGGTTTTGTTGTATTTTAAATGTCCTTGCCACTTAATGAGACTAGTGCTTATCAGCTCCCATGTGTGAAACAAATACGTGTACCTTAGAAAACTCTCCTCCAGCTCAAAATGTCAATATATGTTCACTTTCTTGAAAAGTGTCATATGAATGGAAAAAATATCCATGTAATTAAGAGCAATGCAGCCACTTTCAGATGATATATTTTCAGGATATATTATCTTGACTCGTAATCTGTTACCCTACTTATTCTTTATTGCCACTGTGGAAACAATAGTTACAAATGCATTAATCTTACTGCACTCTCCTTTTAACCGTTCATTCTGGAGTATGTAATACATTTATCTTTCAGTCCCATGGGTCTGATCTGAAGACTATTGAAATCAATGGAACAATTCACAGTGCTTTCAGAGAATACTGGAAATGCATTAAAAGCATGTTGGGGCACATTCAAGTCGAAGATATTTCCTGCAAAGTAAAGTTCAGCAAAATATCTGTGAATGACAGAAGCCACTGTCAAAAAATTTTACTTCAGAAATTAAATGTAAAGATGAAAGCAGAGTAAAATGATTAAAAAAAAAATCAAAAGCTATCTAATATTCATGATTCACTTGGAGAGTTTCCAAATTAGGTATATAAGACGTCTCCACATGTAAGCCTTGTCCACATCACATCTTTTGTCCCAGTCACATACTTTTGCCTGCAGACAATAGCTTTCCTTGTCCATTTCTTGGAGTATGCAATTTATTGCTATGATTTTTTATTTTTATTTTTTAGGTTTTAAATTTTCAGCTCTTTCAGAAATAGTTTTCATCCTTTCTAGTGCTATTAGTAGCATATACGCCACTGCATTTATTATTTCTCCTTCAACTTTCCAAGTCTCATTCATGCTGCAATCACACCAGGACAACAGCTCCAACGTACAGCTAGTAGGTATTCAGCCATGAAATCGGTTGTGCCATTGTATGATCATATTTAAAGCTACTTCATCTTCTTTCATACCTCTGAAACCTTTTTTTTTAACTATTATACTGATATGTAAAAGAGGAGCTAGGCTGCCAATGCACTCTGACCACTTGCTAATCCTGCTGACTTGTGTTCTCTTGTTTCCTGTGCTCGTATCTTATCATCTGTTGACTTCTACTTATATAGCAAATTTCTGGGTCATGGAACTTTGTTTGTAGGACACCTAATTCTTCATGTCCCTAGTCCATGAGCAGAGTTCCTGGCACTGTATTTATACAGATTATAGATAATCTGTCATATGACCTTATATAATACATTCTAATATACTTAAATTGGGGGAACATTTTGTAAGTTATATGTAGGAGCCTCATCATCAAATCCTATTTGTTTTCTGGATTTCTGTTCTAATTCCCATGAATCCCTTTGTAAATGTCCTTTTCTTCACAGACTAATGTCAAACAAATTTTCTGATTGCTGGGTATTGTTTCTCCTGGAACATGTTGGATTCCCCTGAGGTAGGATTTGTCAACGTCTTTACATCTCCGTCTCTTATCATGACTGACAGTATTAGAAATATTTGGGATTTTGCATACTTTCTTTCTCCTTAGTTTCCTAAAATCTTTCCTCATGTTGAACTCTTGGGGTTTTGTTAGTGGATGTAAGATATCTGATTCTGAATGCTGATCTGGAGTTTACCGTGATCTTGAATGTCTGAGGTTTGTTCTAACTCCACGTTTTGCCAAGCATCTCAAGAGGTAACATGATTTTTAGGGCATAGCCATGGTAGTCAAATATTAAGACATCCTGGTATACCTGCAAAAATTTATTTTACCAGAATAGTTCACTTCACTGCTCAAAATAAAATAGAATTAAAAAAATAGTAGGATAACTATTGGTACAATTAGTCTGTAGAAATACTAGGAATAACTACACAGAGATCTGCACTGTGAATAAGACTTTAACTGTATCTGTATCTGCATTTCCAGTCTATAAAATGGAGACTGCCTATGGAGGAAGAGCATAGTTATCAACAGATTCATTTTTATATAATTGGGTAGTCTGGTGATACAGTAAAAAAAAAAAAAAAAAAACAGCCACATAAAATACCAACCACAGAATTGATACTGAAGAATTGAAGTAAATTCTGCACCATTTGCTTTCAGAAAAGCACCCCTGTTGACTTGGTCAGCACTAAGACAGTATGAAATGCTACTATGCAAAGATAATCCAGATGTCCTGTGATAGAAAATGTTCCCACTGCATTGCTGTATGGGCCAGATTGTTCTCTTACATGGTTGCAGAGCCACTAAAACTGGTGAAGTTCCACATTGCTGATCTGTGGAATGTGGGATTTAGACCCCTTGGCGAGCAGTATTATTAACTTGTCAGTTAACCCAACTTTTTGAATAGCGAAGATTGTTTTGAATTCAAACAAAGATATACTCTTTTTACCTATAGTGTATTACTAGTTCAGGGCTATGTACCTAAAGCAATATAATCCAAATAGCATGTGCTATAATTTTCTTTTTATCTCATCTGGGTTTGCTGACTCAGGTCTCTGCCAGTGTAGACATCTCCATTGCCTGGTGCGGACATGCCCTGTGACAGTGGGACTCATCCAAATGCTTATATCATTTTTTATTCTCTGGAGTACGTTGTGCCATAAGCCTTCAATTTATCTACTACTTCAGGTATTTTTAATGTTTTCTTTAACTGCCCAAGTACTTGGCAGACCTCTACATCATTTTACTCTGCAATGGTGATGACAATTCAGAGAACAAAAGTCACAACCTACATTTTATAGTTTATGCTATTTCTCTCAGAAAAACATGATTAAAACTTTGTTCTCACTGTTCTGAAGACTTGATTTATTTGTCTTTCACAGACAGATTATTCAAAGTCCCTAATATTCAAATGTAAATATTCTAATATAAGTCCTATTTGCTGTAGATCTTAAATAGAAATCTTTGTTTCTTAAATCTTTGCTTACAATAGTGGAAAGAATTTTATGAAAAAAAATGCATTTGCAGTTCATCATTGGGATAAGACTATTACAAAGCTATTTGAGGCAAAAATCCAACATACAAAAATGCATATTTCATTGCCCCAGGTATATAAAGAATGAATTACAGGATTTGAGACTAACTTATTTTCCATAACAGCTTAAGAATGTTAAAGAACAAGTTAAAAAATAGTCACTTGTTTCTTTGTTCATGGTTTTGTTGTTGAAGGGTTTGGGGCTTTTGTCTTTTTTCTTTTTAATCTTTTTAATCTTTATCAAACCAGAATATGCAAGTAGGTCACCGCAGCACAGGAAGGGCCTTGTACATAAGAAAACAACCACAGGGCCACTAGGGATGGAGCTACACAAGGAATGCAGTGGCACGCTCTGGTTTCAAGGCTGGCTCTGCATGAGCAACGCAGCTCAACAGATACACCTCTGGAGCCTGAAGTGTTACCCACACCGCAGTGACTGGCTGGCCAACCGTGCGATGCTGCTCAGACATTTCGGTGCCCAGAGGCCAAGTCAGCCTCATGCAGTGCCTGGGGACAGCACCAGGCCCCCAGTCTGCTCTGCTGAGCCAGGGAACCCAGAGAGAGCTGGTCTTGTGTAGGAACCGCTCACTGGTGTTTGCAGACTGCCGAAACCTGGTCCTACTAGCACGCAAAATGCTCTCCTCCATCTTAGTTTTGACTTGAGATTTTGGGAGCTGAGTTTGTGAACTTCCACGTAGGTCTAGAAAAGGCAAGCCTATGTGTTGGCAAAACCACCACAATGTCTTGGAGCAGGCAGTCAGGGGTGAGTTGTTTTGTTGTTTTGTCATTTCTTCTGTTTCTAATACCTGATATCAGTAAGATGGATGAAAACTCTTGGAGAAGACTAGCATACAGGAGAGCTAGTTAGCACCACTTAACCTTGGGATAACACCTCACCTCTGCACAAAGCTGCCTTGCCTTTGGTGTCTGCAGGAGTCTGGAGCTTGGAGAGGAGAACTTCTTCTGTTGGAAGTCTGCATCCACCAGACAAAACCTTAGGACACTGTTTTAAATGGTGAGAGCAAAGAGGAACCCTGACATGACACACTGCTTTGTAGACTTAAATGGTGGAGTTTACACGTCCCTAGAGGGTGAGTGACCTGGGGAACAGAATGCTCCCTGAAAATCTTGCTGTGGAACCAAATTCTTCACTTCACATACCCTCCACAATGAGGGATTCTTTTCACAAAATTTCATATTCAGGACCTCTGATAAAAGCCATGTTGTGATTTGTGAGTGCCTAGAGAAGACAGATGCAGGAACTTAATAATATTGACAGCTCCAAAACAATTTGTACTCTATATAAACATGGAGTCCCTCATTGCAAAAAGAGGTAAGAAAATGAAGACTGATTTTTTTTAAAACACAACAGCCTCAAATCACAGTGACGGAATTATAGCCTGTTCATAGGCTGAACAACAATATTTTAGAGAAATAAAAGTAAAAGCAAGTAACTCTTCAGACCTGCACCATGTGTTTCTGCAGAGTCAGTGCCCTTCTTGCTGGACTAGGACACTCGTCCAGGTGCCTTGCATAGTTATGTGTAGGCTATATGTGGAACTTTGAAATCTTAATTTAACCTAGAATTTTTAACAGTAATGTTAATGGTAACTATAAAATCAAATGGATTTCACCAAGGGCAAGAAGCATGGTATCTGTATTAATTTTCTTTTCATCTAATGCAAAGACTTTTTGGAAATATTCCTGGAAACTCCCTGTCTTGAAGTAGTTCCTGGTAAAGATAAATTAAAGGTCCAGTTCTGTTACATTTAACAAGCAGAGAAATGTTTTATGAGCATGAATAAATGATCAGTGAATTTCCTATGTTTTATTTTAAACATGTCTACGAGTTAGGAGGAATGAAAGAGCAGAGTGACAACTTTATTTATATTAAGTTTTAAAAATTCATTTTCGTATGGAATCAGTTTACATATTATGTTTTCAGTTCCCAGAGTGTGATTGTCACTTCATGAACATTTAAATTTAATCACATTGAATGAGTTATTGGCAAGTTATACCTAAAAATTTAAATCCTTTCCAAGGATGAACCATGCTCTGATTCAGATGCCACACACAGGAGCCATCCTGTATCAGATTTTTTTTTTCTTTGTTTTGTTTTAATGTGGAAGAGTGGACATTTCACTTATCCTACTTTTTAATTTAGGTTTAATTTTAGTTTTAATTTTAGTTTGGTTACTTAATTTAATTTAAAAGCATACCAGTTTTGTTCTACTTGCAGTTAGAAAGAAAGCAAAGCATCAAATAAAATCCCAGCGTTATTGTTTTGATTGTCTCAAAGTTGCCTTTTAATATTTGATTTCACATTTTCAAAGGAAGGAAATATTTCAGTCCATCTGCCTTCTTGTCTTCCTTGCTGAGATTGTTGATTATTTTATGGACGCTTGTCCACCAGCTGCAGGACTGACACAACCAATTAATCTAATTAATCTAATTTGTGCCCCTTACTAGCAGACCCAGCAGACCTGCATGTAGAAGAGGCAGCGATCTCACTGTGAAGGGCTGCTGGTCCCCTCTGCCCCTCTCCTGGAAACATCAAGGTCCAGGAGCTCAGTGAGGTAGCAGAGGGGACCCTGAAAGAGGAAAAACAGTACAGAAGCTTTAAGTTTGCATGATAAAAACCCTTGTGTTGTTGTGAACATGTTTCAAATTTAATTTCACAAGTTCAGATGCATTTTCAAACAATTATCATCAGTATCTTGCTGTTGCATTCAATTTTTGTCAGTACAGCTGACTCTAGCCAGTTTCTATAGAAGCAGATCATCTCTGTTTAGTCTTCACAAAATGATATAAAAGCGGAAAGTCTGAAGTGATGCAATTAACGATGTTTAAAACTACTTGTGGAAACATGCAGGCCTGGTATACCATTAATGAGATCATTAAAATTATTTAAAAAATTCATTTCATCTGAAAGTAGAAATATTATTGTAAACTGCTCAAAAATACATTAAAAACCTGTGAATATAGTAATATACTTTGAATATACTTTAAGTATAGTATGGTAAATACTTTTAGTTTGTATACTTTAGTTAATATACTTGGAAAATACCCAGTGAATTCTACTCTCTGACATGAGCTCCAGAACGACACATATGTGAAAGAAAAATATTAATACTTTAACCAAATAGAATGGCAGGTTCTAACTTCTCTCATCCGTGGAAATATTTAGTGTATAAACTGTGCAATTGCTTGCCATGGGAGTATACAAAAATCCTCTTAGGGATATACGGAGACTGCAGGTCCAAAGGTACAGCGATTCCTCCTTGTAAAAACACAGTCTTGCTGAATCTATTCCTCAATTTTGCTCTCAGAAATTCATAGAAGTCACCGGACTGATCACTGCCTGACTGTACGAGAGCCTTGCCTGGACGTCGTGGCCGCTGCTCAGCGCCGTGGCCGTGCTGGACACAGCTCCAAGCACTGGAGCGAGCAGGCGATCGATGGCTGCTCCTCACTGCGGTGCTCCGGTGGCGCGAAGGGCAAGGAATTGGCTCGAAAACACCTGGTCCCCGGCCCAAAGGGCAGCACCCCGTCTCTGAACGTGTTGACTATCCGTTTGGCAAAGCCTTGTCCATAATCTCTCGGCAGACTCTTGAAGCTAATCTCTCTATTGATTTTTGCTTAGAAACACCTACAGCTATTCAATCACTAATAAAATCCGAAGAGTTCAGTTTTTAAGACCTTTAACTCCTTTGGAGGCAAGGCTTATTTATCGTCTGATGGGCAATCGAATGCCTCTGCTCGTTTCTAAGTAAGGGGATCATACAGACGACTGACAACTGAGACAAAATCCACCCTACTGCACCAGCCCAGAGACTCTACTCAGTTTGGGCCTTTAGCCTTCATACATCCTCCTTTTCCTCTTTGTAGTTTTCCATCTCTTGTGGTTCGCTTTCCCAGTTTGACTGGGAGAAGTTCTCCAGATACCCTTCTGAACCCGTGTTTCCCTAGCAGTAGACACTGCGTCAATACTGCATCATCAGTGCTGCGTGGAGAAGATGGTGCGGAAGGAGAGGCAGACTTTCTGGTTGCCTTTCGATTTGCTTTTCTTGGCTTCCCTTCTGTTACTTCTGCCCTCGTCCAAGCCGGCATGTGCCTCACTGCCTGACTGTGGATCCAGAAGGGGAGCCCATGGCTCCTTGCAGAATCACCAAGAACCAGCCAAGGTGAGACAAAGCTGTAGGTGCAAGGGCTGGGGTGAGCAGCACAAGGGGGCTTCCCAGCTGGGCAACCTCCCCATGCTTCCCATTGTCTGCCTGTGGAAATCGCCAGGCAGCACAGGCAGAGTCAGCAGGGGAACAACCCCACGGCATCTGTCTGGGCTAGAAATCATTGCTGGCAGAGTCAGCAGGCTTAGATGTGTAAACGGAAAGAATACGGGGAGACTTACTGCCTTCAGATATTTTTTCACCTTTAATTAAGGCCACTTTTTTTTTTAAGTAAAAAATAATGTTTTATTTAATTGTAAGTCCTCTGGGCCCCTGGTGGAAAAGCTGTAATATTTCATTGCACAAATCATATACCCGAATCTATATTGGATAATGCCTCCACTTTCTGCACTTTCTGTTTATTTAAATGATGAAAGATGGTTTATTACGCCTAAGATAATTTTCTGACTTTCTTCTTTTAAGTTTTCTTAATGGGGTTGACATTTTAGACGAGGGGGAAAAAAAAAAAAAAAAAGGGAAAAAAAAGACCAACCACCAATAAATGGTTTTATTGGTTAAATCTCAATGTTATTTTTAAGCAAATAATGAATTACCTTGACTAATAACTGTAGAGCCAGACATGATTCATTCTCATAATTAGGTTGACAATCACCATCAATCCTGTCATTTCAGTTCACGTGGTTATAAAATTTTGTCTCCTTTTCCGATAGGAGATCTTACCAAACTGCACCCCACAAAATAAGCTGGGGCTTTGCGTTTCAATTCTGCTCTGCTCAGGGAGTCCTCAGAATAACTTCTGCAGTTACGGAGCTGTGGCCATGGGTGATCAGCACCCAGACTCGAGGTTCGGGCTGGAGCCAAAGCGCAGGGTGTATTGACTGGAATAGCTTTCAGCCTTTGCAGATCGTGGTTATTTTTGGAGAAGAGCTAAGCCTAGGAAGTTTCGGATGCAAATCAATCACTCTCGGAGGAGCTGAGCACAGCCAAAGCACTTGCACTTGTTGAGCATGTGCCAGCAGCCCTCTGGGGGGAGAGGCAACATTATGTGCCATTTAATTACGGCACATACGGTTGAAGAAAAAAAAAATTACCTGGTACGTGGTGAGAAGCCTTCCTGTGTTCTAGGTAAGACAGATGGGTGATTTCTCAAATTCTGGCCTTTATGACACTATTAAAATAAAATAAATTCCTTATTTCTTCTATTTAAGGAAAATATATATCAAGAAATGATGTTGAATATTTGAAGTAGATACGTGTATTTAAATATAAAGGAAATGATTACAACCATTTTATTTATTTTCCCTTATTAAATATTTATTTTTAAGTAAAATATATCCATGTACATCGAGAAGTTGTTAATTCTGTAGCTAGGAATCCTATAGCTGCCTTTGATCAGGCTCCCAGCAGTAAGAAGTTATTTGAACCTTCATGGGTGTTCCCATGGTAGCTTGCAAACTATTTGTCATATTGATGCATAGGAATAAACATTCATTTACCACCAAACTGTATGCCTTTTTTAAATTTATTTATTTAGTGAAAGATTAAGAGAATGTTGGCTAGTACTAACAGTATGCAAGCGTGTCACTTGATCACACGCTGGTGCTGGGAGCTGGCTGGCTGCAAGGCAGCCAACTTTCATTGCTCCCACTGCAAGAAGAAACACTCCTCCTGTAACAACTGGGTCACCTTCTCAACTCTGTTATTATTCTGTAGTTCACACTTTTGCTTGTTGACAGATTTAGAGCACTTTGTGAAAGCAATAATTGGCCTGGGAATGTAGCTGGCATGCTTCCCCAGAAAAGAGCTTGAATTAGATTGCCTTAGGTCTTTCATTAACTGCTAAAACTAACACAACGGGCTGCCACTGAAAGCGCGCCGAAATCCTGCTGCAGGAACCGGGAGGGCAGCGTGCGCTGCTCCCCTCACTGCCTGCGCTGGAGCTTTTTGGCAGCTATAGCAAGCATTAATATTTTTAAACATCTACACAACACTTCCCCTCCTGGCAGCTCCTGAGCATCCTCGGCTGCAGCAGGGGCTCTGTAACTCCTGCTTTGCTCGGGGGACGAGGCTGGCCCGCCGAGGTGGCTCATTGCCCAGTCAGAGCGCAGAGACCTGCTGCCCATTGGGGGGACAGCTCACCACGGCCTCTTATGAGGGATGTGAGACCTGTGCAGGGGGTTTCCTTCTCTGCAGTGCTCCCCCTTGCTTCATTGGGAAAGAAGACAAAGAGATTTGGCCAGTGGTAAAAACCCTCAGATGGGTTTTGCTTTTGCTCTTTTTTTTTTTTTTTTTTTTTTAATACTGGCTTTTTTATCTCCAAAAGAGTAAAATTGCCTTTCATGAATCTGTAGAAAGATGCTTCAGGAATTTAATGCAGTAGGGTCATATTCTGGCTATTAATATTAATGCTTTAATCCTGGATTTGGAAGTGCCTTCTAGAATGAAACTAGAAAATTCTGCGCTTTTTGAAGAGTTGTTAATAATACAGGAGGAGCAAAACGTATCCCATTTGAGTCATATATGTGGAAAGCTCCTATCTGAAGAAGCATATCTGAGATGATTCAAAAATCCTGAAAGAAATCCTATAGGGGTAATCTTTAGATTTATTGTTAATTATTATCAAATAGGTTCCTAAGGAGATAAAGATCTTTATCTGTGCAATTGCCGTACCTTTTCAAAATGAAGACAGATTGGATAGAAGGCAGTGGAAAGGTAAAAATAGAATTATTATGTAAAATTGTTTTGGAAAGAAAATAAAGTGTTTTTCCATCTCAGACATCCCAGTTTGTTCCATGTGCTGTGATTATGTTTCCTCTGGAAGAAAAAAAATCAACTGATTATACACCTTATGCCTGGTCTCATTCACGGAAAGTAATTTTAGGAAATTAATTTCCCTCATTAGGTTGTATAACTCAATATTAATTTACTGAAATGATCTAGGGAAGGCAACGTAGAATCATCATTAGATATTAATGTATGTCAGTAAGAAAGCCTGGAAGTTTATTGTTTCTCTCACTTGGGAGAATTTTGTTAAGGCGTCTGATTTGAAGGGTGGTCTATAAAGTCCCTAATAAATATACTTACACTGGAACACTTAAACATTTTAAGACTGCTATAGTATTACCCTCACAGATATGCAGATATGGGTGAATTAAAACTAATCAAAAGCCCTTAGGTTAGGCAATGTTTCTAACTCAGAAAACAACAACAACAACAACAACAAACTTTATTCAGAAAAATCATATATATAAAATGTATTTTTTCCTGAAGTGCTCCTGAAACCTATCTTGCTAAAACAATGGCAACAACAAAATAATAAAACCAAACCAAATCAGAATTAGAAAAAAAAAAATCCAGAATATCTTTCTGGTGTTTTTCAGAAGAAAACAAACAAACAAGCACACAAAAAAATATAGAAATCCTACTCTTGATCTTCACATTTGGAAGTGAAACGGTACTGATATCAGTATGCTTTGTAAAGTCGTATATATTAGGTTGTAATGTAACCCTGTTAACCCTGTTCCCATTGTTCCTGGGGAAGAACAGAAGTTTATATAGGTGGTTCAACAAGTGAAATTAAAGTAGTAAATTAAAGCAAAAGTAGTAATTTATATTCTATTAAAGAGAATAAGAATAAGGATTTGTCATTGCCCTCTGGCAGTGATAGAGTGAGGTGGCCATGAGCGTGATGTAGCAAGGAAATTCTTTTATCCTGTGATATATTTCTTGAATAGAAATAGTAGGTTTGGTTTATATGTAGGCTGACTTAACTGGTAGCTAATACAGACTGTAACAGAAACGCTGATATCGTGAGTAAAGATTTGCACAAATTCAAATATCTTTTATTTCTTCCTTCCATTCACATTTAGACAAAACTGTAAAAAGTAAGCTAGCCAAATATAAATCACAAATCTGCAAAATTTGAGTTTGGTGTTTCAAACTTGGGTTACAGGCAACCCTTGACTGTAAGGAACTGCTTGCCATTAACAAGTTACTGGAACAGTGCTGTTAAAACCTTGCCACTAACTTTGAGAGAAAATGGAAGTGATTTCCATGCTCCTGAGTATGAACAAATCTCCCTACTAACTCCTTTCTGCTCAAGTGACTTCTCACTGGGACTCATAAACATGAGATCATGAGATCAAGGCTGTGTTTCTTTCCTTTGAAGAGAACAGGCTGCTTGCTACAGGATGTTCACCCTTAATCCCAGCCCCAGGTCACACTAGGACCACAGTGAGTCACACAGGCCAAAATTTTCATTGCTGGATGCTGAAGGGTAGCTACTGGTAGCTACCAAAAAAAAAAAAAAAAAAAAAAAAAAAAAAAAATTGTTTTAGCATAAAATCCCATCAGTAAAATTCAGGACCTTGATGCACATGGCGCTGGAGTGCCATAGATTCCCAAGGATGAAACAGATTTTGCAGTGGGTTTGCAGACACTCATCTTTGAGAGAAAAATCCATTGCCTTGTTAAACTGCTGCCTAAAATCCTACTAAAGAACCAGTTCTTCCATGACAGGAGCACAAGAAAAAAGAAAAAAAAAGAAAAAATAGATACTTTTGACAGTGAAAGGTAGAGGAATGACAGAATTGAACTTGAGGTCTAAAAGTCCTTGCAGGAGGGGAGAAGCTTATTAGTGATCTTAAATTACAGTAAATAATGACAGAGCTTCAAGAAAAACAGATTTTGCTGAATATGCTTTTCAGTGTAAGAAATGAAGCCACAAGTCGAGAATAGAACATTAAATATACATAAATGGTGAGAGCTGGGAATAAAAAAAAAGGGAAAGACAAGTTAGTGTGTTACATAAAACATGAACAAATGGTTAGCAATGTTTTACAGTTAAAAGGAGAAATTTTGCTTAGCCTGTGTGGGACATATGTCTGTCCTTCTTCATTTTTGAAATCTGTGGCATGGATGGTTACCATATTCATTCATCTGTTAAATACGTACACACACATTTCATGTGATTGAGTATCATAAAAAGAACTTCTCAGGCTGGGACAAGGCATAAGCCATGACATTTTCACTCTTTCAAAATCCTGGGCCTTTACTGGACAATGCTTTTAACCAAAGGTTTTATTAATGCTAACTTGGAGGATTCTGCATATCTTAAAGTATTCACATAACATACATACATCTGAATTTGAAGTTAAGAGCACTTCATGCTCATATTTGAATGGGAATATCTCATAATTTAAGTACAAAAAACTTTATGAACATTATGTTCTGTATCATTGTGAAGTGTGAGTTTGACCACAGGCAATGACAAGCCCATATGAGTATGGATAAATGTGTGGTGTTTACTACAGTTTTAATACTCATATGAAATAATGATAAGGTTTTTCCTGTTTAATTTTAAGCTTTTACTATTATTATTATTATGGATTTTTAATATTGCTTTGCTGCTCTTGGTATGGTAGACAATTAGACTCTTGCTTGGACTCCCAGTCTTCAATCTGGGTTGAAAAACTCTCAGGTAAAAATATTGACTTGTATATTTGCTACCATAGGTAAGGTATACAGCTGTTTCCTAATCTAAAGCCTTGATTTTGACAGCTTCATAAATAAATAAAAGATGTTTTTTTGCTGCTTCAACAATGGTTAAAAGAGCAAAAGAGATAGAAAGTTAAAGGATGTACAAAGATTGAATTAAAGTATTTCTCAGCATTTTGATGACATTTGACCATTACAAGGAATAAATCACTTTGCAGCCATTGTGGACAACTAGCTACAACTGAAGCTGAAACTGTTCCACTGGGAAATGTGCTAAAAGAAAGGAGGAGTCAGAACTCTTTATTTGTGCAAATAAGGGAGGTGAGGAACCACCCCCTAGGACTTGTTCCTTCAGGCTATTCTTCCCAGAGCCCATAAAGGCTTACTAAGGTGCCCAGGCAATTTTAAAACAACCAGTTTTTAAAGCTAACTGCTGTGGAAACACCTGCTTGTTATCAGCATTTTCTCTTGGGCCAATATAAGCATCCTGGTAGTAAGAATCTCTTTTGTAAGGTTGGACCTGGGTTACAGGAAGCTGCTCTCTGTTTTGCTTTTGCTACTGCTTCACAAGAGTGGTGGGGCAGCTTTCCCTTCCAGACCTGGCTCTCTTCTATTCTGTTCCCAGGGTTATAGCATATTCCCAGGGTGCCACTTGAGGTGTGTCATGGAAAAAGGTTTGTAAATCCTTTGAGTGGTTTATAACTTGGTTGGAAATTCTCCCTTCTTTTCTTTCATGCCTTCTCATCTCCATTTTATTCACCAAGAATCCGTAAACAAATGTGGACATTCTGCATTGTTCTCAGAGTCATTTACTGCCCTTATTAAAATTTTGTCACGTGAAAGAAGAGTTTAATTCATCCCTAATCATATATCAAATGGCAAGCTATTCTATCTCTGCAACCTTTAGAGCGCTCTGTAATTGGATTAACTGGCAATTGTTGTTCCCTCCTTGTGCAGCCACAGCAGCCTGCGAGGAAGGGGAATGTCTGGACAATGGAAACACAGCATTTGGAAAGGTTGGTGTGGTTAGTCAGACCTGGGTTTTGTTCTGCCTGCTTGCTAAATCAAGCATGGAGATTTTTTTTTTCCATGTTTTATCCTCGTGAATCAAACTTGAAAAAGACCATACCCAGGACCAGCACAAATCAATTGGTGTGGTCATGGCTGTAACAAGAAGGAGAAATAGTGATGGATACTTTTTCCTCTGCTTTGTATTTCAGGTGTATGTTTGCTGCTAATTAAAACTCATCTCCTGGGCTCCAGCTGGTGGCATTACAAATGGGAGGAGGGCTCCTGCAGCACGGTAGCTAAGGTAATGTCTGTTTGAATTTGGAGATGTTCAACCTACCTCCGATACCCGATGAAGTATTTTATAGCATATGATTCATGGAAACTCTTGAAAGTGATTTCTGCATGCCAGAACGTTCTTTCAGTGTATTGAAAGAGACTTAAAGTGAACGGGAAAGCCCTGGGCACCCCTGCTGACCCACCTCGGGGCCACGCGGAGGATGGCTGCTGAAGCAAACAGGTACCAGAGTCCTGGCTTTTGTCAAAGGAGAAGACATGCCACCTGTCCTTGAACACCATTAGTGAAGGCTGATGACTGAAGCTTGGCTGTCTCTCTGTCCCCATCAGCTGGAGGAAGACAAGGTGGCTGCTTCTCGAGTGGGCAGGGATGGGGCGATCCCTTCTTAGCCCCCAGTGCATGGGGGGACGGGTGGGTGAGGTGTGGGACCGCTCTCCTCCCACCTGACTCTGCAACCTGGCTTTGTGCTGCTCTGGGAATGTCCCAGTGCTCCTCTGGCAATTGTGTTTGGTGTTTCCTATGTGCTTATATTTGTCTGCTTACAAGCTACTGGCTAAAGGCTCCTTTAAATGGCAGTACATGGAAACAATTAATTGGCATTGTATACACTCATATTTTACAGCTACGATACATAGGCTGACTGTGTCTCTCATACATATAAGAACTATTTCAGCCCTGATGCAGAAAGAGCTCTCAAATTAAATTGTGGTACTCTGCTACGGACCTACATGTACTGCTAAGTGTCCTTAGGATGTCTGTGCTGTTACCCTTCAAACATCAAAGTTACACCCCAAACAAGGCTGCTGTTTCTAAGAACACACTGAAACATTCTGACTTCAATTTTACAAGTATTTCCCTCCTGATCTGTACACGGAGTGTATTGGTGACTGACTGAGAGTAAAGCTCTGAATATTTCAGTGCAGCCTCAAGCCCAGTAGTCACATTTGGTGAAATCATCTGCTTAACTGCGTGCCGGTTGTGTTTGACTACATAATTAGGAGAGATGGTAAAATACTTAAGTGCTTCTGGTCATCTTTTTCTCCAAGTTATTCAGTACTAAATTTATCTTCAGTGTTGTGCTCTAGGCTGCTGCAGGCAAGGCTAGGGTCCCTTTTTAGAGCACAGCCCTGGTTTCACCACAGATGAGCCTCCGTGTTGGAGGTTTTTTTCAGGCTAATTGGACAAACAGTGACACTTTGAAAAATTAGGGGCTTTGAAAGTTCTAAAATTGGTCCTGGGATATTTTTGCTTTCTCCTCATTCAACAGTAGCTTGATCTGAAAAGCTCTTCCCTTGCTGTGCTGTGATGGCATTTCTTTGGGCATGGTTAGTGCTGGGGAAGTGCTTTGGAAGCCCAACTCTAGCATGCTCCGCCTTTTCTCAAGGGAATAGTATTTTCTCTACCTACACCCATTTCAGTTAATAAATAAAATTCTACATTTTTGAAATGAAAGCCATCAATACTCAAAATAGGTGAAGCTTCTTCCTCTATTCGTGTCACGTGTGAGCCCTGTTGAGGGCTGCAGTGGTGCAAAAGGATGATGATCCCATTTATCTGGGAGTAATTTAAGAAACTTGTGCAGTACACAGTGACTCTGCTTGCATGGAGTTTTGTGGTCCCCCTTAAAAAGTTTTCATTCAAGGAGGAGATGTTTACAGTTTTTTTTTTTTTTTTTTTTTTTATCAGGTGGGTTTAATGTGTGATAGAGGTCTGTGATTCTTCTTCTCAGGTTCTGTCCTTTTCTTTTTGCTTCAGCTTGCCCAATATTGGTGTTTCCTTAGAAAACCTGGCTGTCAGATGCCATTGTAGAAATGACACTGAGCTGTCATTTGGGGGAGGTAATTGTTGCAGAAGCAGTGTTTTCTACACTGGGTTTAGTTCTCTTTCTGAAAGCCATAACTTTGGCCAAAATTCAGGAGAGGGAGGAACACATCTCTACTTCCCTTTGCATACCCTGCTGAGAAAGATCATTGGAGTTACAACCTTCTAAAGCGCTGGGCTATGCTCCTGATGCCAGAAGGATTTAGGAGACTGCTTTCATGACAACAGAGTTGCAGAACTCTTGTGAGTTCATGTACAAAACTCTCTGCAAGCTATCAAACACTTATTGAGTGATTAAAAATTGATATTGTACTTAGCCAGGGATAAGCTGTCTTTTGTATTCTTGTATGTAAGCTATAGTACTTAGAAACTTCCAGAAGGATTTATATGAGCCATAGTTTTCCTGAGCTGTGGTCACCTATAGGTCCTGCACTAGCATGAGTCAGGAGGGTGCTAGAAATGTCTGAGTATTCCTGCTGAGCCTTTCTCTTTGCAAGAAAAGACACGGTACCTGGGGATCTCACACTAATTTGCTGTAGGCTTCATGTAGTCAGCCTGGACTTGCATAACAAGGAATGGTTACTCTGGTAAACGTCTTCTCTATTCTTCTCCTATTGATATGTGAATTTCACTTAGAATTTCAAATATATTTAGTTATTGGAAACTTCACTCCTTTGTTTTTCTTCTGCTGTTGATAGTTTTTTTTTTTTTTTTTTTTTTTTTTAATTTAAAATATGTAACCATCAGGTACTTTGTCTTTCTCTAGAAATGTGTGCCATTGACCATGTATACATTTTATTCATTTGCATTTTATAAAAGCCCATAAAGGGTTGGAATAATAAGATGTTGGTCAGATTCCAACTCTAAATGAGCCCTCCATGCCTTCAATGTGATACTTGAGATATCCTTGAAAGAGCAAAATCTCACTGGAAATCATAGTATGGAATAAACCTGGAAATTCATTGTACAGGCAGAAGGAGTTGCTGGTGAAAAGCATTTCATCGCAGCCCATAGTAGCTGCAAACATGAAATATGTACATATGTGTAAAGGTAGACTGCATGCAGGGGATGAATTAAATGTCTGAAACATCCTTCTACCCTATTGCTTGAGGAAGGAGCAGGGTAGCACAGGTGGTCCCAGGGGTTTTCTTATGAATGTAAATGAGAGCTGGTGCTACTGGGAGAAGCTTGGTGGTGTGATGGTGCTGCTGTGGCTAGAGCCGGGCTTTCTTACCCATTCCGCCTTATCCATTCCAGATAATGATTTTTCACAGCTTCAAAAGAAATTCTTATGGAATAAGATGCCACAAGTGTGACTTAGTGTTTAACTACATACCTCTATGTGACATGAGGATGTAGCCCAATCTCTAAGAACTTAAAAATAAATTCAATAGCAACATTTCTCATTTAATACCACCACATATACATAAATCCTAGAAAAAACTCGTATATTCAAATTTGTATAACACACAGCTGAAAAAAAAAAAAAAAACCACCCTTATTTTAACCTCTGTTTCTGATGGTGGCTCCATAGGAGGGTGTGAGAAACCCATCACAGGCAACGAGGGAACGATTTTCTACAGGGAAATGTTTTTTTCCTTACCTGATCAGTTAGCAGCTGACCTCTGGCCTGAAGCACAAGGCTTTCTATCTTTTATACGATTATTTTTATCCTAGGTAATGCAAAATCTCAGACCTTTCTAAAAGCCTAAGAAAACAGATACACCTTGCAATGTCCCTACTGTACAAAAAGGAGAGTAAAGCATATTTCTTTCTTTCAGCTCTTCCTTTGCAGAAAATTCAGATCAGAAAGAATCCGAGAAGAATACTTGAGGAAAGGTCACTCTACCAAACTTCTTTGAAACTTAGATAAAAGAATAATGATAATTCTTTTGTAGAGTAGTGATAGATGCTTTAATTCAATCCCATAAAACAGAGCATCTCCAGGGGACTCTTCAGCCACAGACCACACAGAGGCTTGCCCACCCACGCCAAACGTGGGAAGTTTCTGTGCCGGGAGAGGCAATGATGGTGGCACCTCGAGCTGCCTGTGCTGCACAGCCAATGCCAGCCTGTCAGCATGGTGAAAAAGGATGTGATGATTTTTTAGGGTGATGGTAGGTGAAAACTGCATGGACAGGGTGATGCTGAGGAAAAATGATTCTATTCCAGAAGTGTGATAGAAAGCTTTAAATAAAGTAAGTATAACAGCTGCTGTAGGCCTATTTTTTTTTTTCTTTAAAAAAAAGCACAAATAATTTAAACACTTGTTTAAATTGAAAGGAATGGCAAGTAGGGCAGTGATGCAACGCCAGCCCTGCTGTGGGTGTGACGGGGCACTCGGTGCCTTCTCCTGCTGGTTGGATGTGGTGAGGCAGAGTGACAGATTTGTTATTTCTCATTTAGATAGTTAAATTCTGTGCTTTCCTACATTATAAATCTCAATTATTTTAAACATTAAATCTTCAGTTCCTGTGGCACAAAATCTATGCCAGGGTTACTCGGTCAAATCCGATGTCGTCTTATTTTTGTGTTTATTTTTTAACTGAGCAATAAGGGTCAATTCTGTTCCGTGACAAAGTTCATTTTTCTGTGAGTAGACATTGATGGAATAAGATACAAAGGGCTTCAACCTTATCGCTTTGAAAAGGTCTCTCTCATTATAGTGCAAATATTATGAATTCTTTCATTTTTTTCCTTCTCCTTGAATTAGAAAACACCAAGTGCAGCTATCTTTGGCTCTCTTGTCTGACATGGCTTTGCAAGTCTGTAAATTTTCTTTTAAATTAGTAGACTGAGTTTTCTTATCAACCCTTAGCCAGTTGCAATTACTGTCACTCTTTTCAGCTGAGTTAATAGGTTTGTGTCAACTAAACAGAACTTTTTGTCATAAATTGGGATTTTGCTGAGTGCCCTGAGCTCACTGATATTGTTTTAAACATAAGAACTGTTTTAGAAGTAGAGGTGGCAGGTGTAGCTAAACTTTGATATTTGACTTCACAAATTGCACTGGACAATTCAACAAAAGCTGAGTGTATAAAGGATTATACTTCCCTCGCTTTTCTGAGGGATAACAGTTTTGCAAAGTAATGGTTTAAAGTAGAATGAACACAAGAAAATGGCACAAGATAGGGCTATGAAAAGTGTGCAGCCCAAATTTGTAGCCTATTGGGAATTAATGTGATGCCATCTGAAATGGCACTGAGAGTGTTATTAGTCACACATTTCTGTGACATGCTGATATATGCATGTACAGCACACACAAAAGTTTTACTAATGCAAAAATATATAGAACTGAGGAAAAAAAAAATGCATACAGTCTCCAGGACAACAGGTTCTCCCTTGCCATGTTTTTGGGCTAGTATCTGTTGGAAAAGGTCATACATGGCAAAGAATGTTATACAGGGATGCTCATCTGAAAAGATGGTTTAAAATCTGATCACAGTACCCAGTCCCACTAACGATACATCTCTTTCTAGTGCTTCCTACTGATAAATAGCTTGGCTTTCCCCTGTCTTGGGGTCTTGCAGATCATAGGAATACGTAACCTGGGCAGTGTGTGGGATGCTCAGCAGTAACTGCTTACAATTCTGAAAATTCTGAATGGTTACTGTTGTCAAAAAGGCTGGGACAGCTCTGGGCCAGAGCATTTGCTGTAGGTAATAAGGGTTTTCAAAAAGGTCTAAGAACACTTTCATTTTGGGGCAGTGGGATTAAAAAAAAAAAAAAAAAAAAGTGGTGGCTCATCTTCTGTACTCAGCTGGGGCACCTGGCAGGGGGAATTGAGAAGTCATTTTCAGCTAAAAAGATATTTACATATAATGTGTGTGTGTGTGCATATGTACAACAGCATATGCATTTTTAGATTGTTTCCACCTCAGTTTTGAGGACTGTTAAAGTAACTGAAAGAAAGGATGCTGTGTGCAGGAGCTGTGCACACTCACCTGCCCTGGCAGTTTTCCATAGGGTAATCCAAGCTCTTTGTTCAACAGGAGCCAGAGCAGCAGTGAGACCTCGTACCCCTGGGGGTGGCAGCCTGTGACGGGGGGATGCAGGCTGCAGGAACAACACTAAGGCTGTTGACCCATCGTGTCCTGCCGCTGGTAGTGGCTGGGAGCAGATGCCCAGGGCTGTATTATAAGTAGGAAAACACAGAGACATAATTCCTCTGGATATGCTCTCCTGGCTTCCAGTGATCTGCTGTTTAAGGGCTTACTGACCTGGAAGTGGCAGCTACATCGCTGTGTCTAATAGCCCTCAGTGGGCCTTCCTGCTGCAGAGCTTACTACAGCATGCCCTTGCACAAAGGGATATGATGAGTTGAACAAGCAGTCCTAAATCAGAAATCTCTTCACTTCTTGTGCTGGGTTATGCCACCTCAAAAACATTCTTCTAATATGATTTGATGTGTTTTACATTATATGTTCTCATGTGGGTAGTCATGCATGAAAATCCAGCCTCACTGCCTCTCTGAAGTTAACGTCACTGTAGTGTTATTGTTGTAGATCAATAATCAAAATACTCAGCAAAATGCCTTTGTTCCCGGAGTCTGTATCTGAAAAGCATTCATAACCACAGCACGAACTGCTGGTGCGAGTGTTGCTGCTGTGTGACAGTATTGGTTATTGCAGCAAAGTGAGGAAATAGTTAATATTTTAAAGGGCAGTGGAGTTTTTTTTTTTTTTTTTTTTTTTTTTTTACAATAAATTCATATTATTTTTGTCGCTTACCACTTGTGAATCATATGTAGATACAAAACATCTGTTTCTTTTGAAAAGAAAAAGAATACTTAGTGTGAAGGAGAAGCATAAAAATGTGAAGGGACTCCCTCGGCAGGAATAAGGTACAGCAGATTATATTTTGATATTGCTGTGTTCTCCACAGATGTCTTTAGGCATAGGTGCATATAGAATCTCATATAGGTTTTGTTGCTATAGTCACAGATGTAAAAGAAAATACTGCTTTTCTCCCACACAAAGCTCTGGCTCTGTGTTTGTACTGGAGAGGGGTGGGTAGATCCTAGGTGCACTGGACTTTGACTCAAAGTGCATTTGAACCTGAATCCAGAACTGATTCCTTACTCATATATATATATATATATATACACACACACACACACACACATATCTTGCTTAAGTCTTACAGCAAGTCTTCATTATCTGTTAGAAGAACACTAATCAATATGCTGATTCAACACAAAAGAGACAAAGTTGGTAGGGCTGCAGTTAACCCTACTAACTATTGCCACTATCCTCCCAAACGGGACTTGTGCTGCCAGGGCTCTTTGCTTTCAAAGTACTAAGGGCAAAAGTTACCAGACAGAAAGATGGTCCAAACTGCTAAAAGTGCACTGTTCTGTGGTTTAAAGTCACGTCTATGCTTCCAACAGAGAAATTAATTTGGTTGTCACTGACAGAGACTTTGCTTCCCTGTGGATGTATCTACAGAACTGTTTCTTCAGGGGACAATTAAAACGTACAGTGCTGAGAATAAGGGAGAAGTGTATGGACATAGTATAATAATAACAAATAACAGATTGTGCCTAAAATGTTCCTTTCATTACTTCTCTTCAGATCTCCTTCCTGGCTTGTCTTTTTATTTGTGTTTGTTTTGCATCAGCAGGATGCAGTCTCCTCATGAATATATTTCCCCAAGTAACCTCACCAGAAATAATCTTCATTTGATCATGCAGAACACATGTTTTCATGGAACCAAAATCCAACTGAGTGAGGAACCTTAGATCCACAATATAAGAGAAAATAATAATTTAAAAAATCCAAACATAAAAAACAACCTCCCCCATCCCTAGCCCAACACTCAAAAATTAAAGTTCCTGCTGATATTCTACTTCTAACCATTCTCTTTTCCTTTATTACTGGTGGCCTCTAAATGCAAAGTAAATGATGGTACTGTTTCAATCAGTTGTGGATCAGGCTCCTCCTGTTCTATACAGTGCTCAAGACTGTTTTGAAAATTTCATGGGGTCATTCTAGCTTTCTGGCAAGGAAATCTCATGAAATTTTTGCAAGTGAGTAGTAAGGATGTTCTGCAGAGAGGGGCTCAGATTTGTCCCTGCCACGGCTGCGTAGCTGGAGAGAAGCCACCACCTCTTGGAGCTTGGGTATATGCTGGAGCTCATTACTTGGAGAAGGATTTTCATCTTCCTTTCTGCTGCAGAAACTCTTCAAAATCCCTGTGCTCTTCTCTCTTTAAATTCTACTTTTATGCCAGTTACTGGAGCGAGGATTTCAGTGAAATGTTGTTGGGAAGGAAAAGTTTAACTTGAAGATTGGTGGGCAATATTTGCATCCTTTTATGTTCCTCTATGCTCATCTCAGTTCAGACCTGCTTGATTGATCTTTCTGTCACAAACCTTTGTCTATGCAAGTCTTCATCATCTGGCTTGGCTAAAGAGAATACATAGGGTTTGTTGCACCCAAAGATCATTAACTGCTTGGTCGTGTAGGCTGCACTTCAACCTGGTGCCAGTGGCTGTTCTGCCCTGGGGGGTTGTCCCTGACATGGTGTGGTGGCTGTAGAGACTGTTCATTTATTATTCTTACGTTCTTTGAATTTATGGGTAGAAATACTTTGCATTGTATTTTTACTGCCTTTTTATTTTATTGCCAAAATGGAATGTCAGTGGCTACATAAAATAAAGCTGATTGAGGCAAGTAACATATACTTGGCTTGCTTGCAACTGCTTTCTAAAGGGAATATTCAACATGCAGATGGGCTGAGAGAGAGGTTACCTAAGTTCAAGTGAGAATTTAAATGTAGATTCATAGATTTTAAGGCCAGATGGCAGCACTATGATCATCTTGTCTGATCTCCTGCATAACACAGGCCATAGAATTGCACCCATTAATTCCCACGTCAAGCACAGCGTAACAGAAATGTGTTTCCTGCAGATGTTTTACTCCTCCTCTGTCAGGCCAATCTTTGAACTGACCTTACATCATCCTCAAAATTGGTACCATTAATAACACAGCTCACCGTAACATTAAAGAGAAACATTTTCACTGGAAACTTATCGATTGTAATTATTATTTATTTATATATATTTATAAGATAGATGGAGCTGTACAGATGTTTTTTTTGAGGTATTTAGTGGGGGGAGGGGGGGAACACAGCAGCTCTAGAGGGAGGATCTGACAACCTTGTTCCATGATGTATTGGCATGTCAGAACAGCATATGGTGAAAGGAGAAAAAAGACAAGAGAAGCCCAAACTAGAGTTTTTAGAAATATACTGAAAATTGGGTCAAGTTTGCTTTCAAAATGATTTCCCCTTCTTGCAGAAAATCATGAGCTTTTGCTTGCCCACTTTAGAAGCTTTTAATGGAAAGCGTCAATTTTTTAACCAGGGTTTCTCACTTATCAGGGGAAACAGTGAATCTGTGCAGCTTTTCCATGCAATAAAAGCAAACCCACTTTTTGATGATCCCTAGCCAAACCCAAATGTTGCTGTGTCAGTCGTCCAGTACAAATGTTTGACAAAGTACTGTGAGCCCAGTTCCTTGGTTTTTGTTCACACAAACCAGCATTTGTTCTTTTGAATAGTCTTATTTGGTCTGACAGAAGCTAGGCATGTGAATAAAACATTATGCAACGTGAATAATGATTACAGAATTAGATGTTAGGCATGTAGCTGTTTATAAGTAGGAATAAAAAAAGTGCAAGTATTGTTAATGATAATTTTTCTGTCTCAGACCTGGGAACTGCAACTTTCAAAGCACTCCTGCTAGATGTTGTGGTGCTTTAGCACCATACCAGTGCGGGGTAGTGCTGGCTGCTGGCCCTACAGCATGGCAGAATGGACAACACAGACCTTTAAATGTCTTTTGGAGCCTCAGCCCTCAGTGCCTTTCCTCGTTACTCATCTCCGTACTGAGAGTTTATGAGTAGGGTAAAAGGCTGGGTGGAAGGTGGAGTGAAAAAACAACCTGGCATGGTGCAGCCTGTTGTGGCTTCAGCTGAGATCTAAATTCTAATCAGGCACCCTGAGTGTCCTTCACATATGGACAGTAGCTCATTGTGGACTGCCTCTGGTTTTATATGGCTTTCAGAGAAGAATTGCTAAACATGAAGATAAAAAATATAATAAAAATAAATAAATAAAACCCACAGAACAAAATAAATCCCCAAACATGTAAAATGTTAAAGATATTCTGGGACAACCTGGGAAGGGGGATGGTTTGTTGGTGAAGATCTTCAGAGACAAACAACTGAGGTCAGAAATGCTTCAGTATTCTTCACTCGTTTCCAGGTCATAATAAAACAAATTTAATTCACAATGCATTGAATAATCTGCATATCCTTTAAACTGTCTCTGAGCAAAGAGTACAAGCCATATGATGTAGGAAAACAATCCTTTAGTGTTGGTCCACAGTATTTACAACTCCTGACAGAATGCCTTTTAGAAATGAGGGTTTCAACGTGGCTTAGCAGAGGCACTCTGTAATTTGTCTGTCATTTCTCTGAAAGTTCATTGGCATTGTCAAGTCGTGTTTAACTCAGTAGAGAAATATGGATTTCATCCTTGGTGATTTCATGAAGCATTTTGGTAGCCTTAAGGTCTCCTGCTAAAACTGCAACATTCAATCTCCTCCTCAGCTCCTCGTGAATTACTGTTCTTTTATGACTTTATTATGCAAATGATCCAAAATGAACCATGAATGATTCTTTCAAAAAGTGATTGTTGTGTAAAGGATTAAATGTCTGGTTGTGCCTGAATACCTGCCTGCCAGGCACCTCTCTGACCACGTGTGTGAGGAGGTGTCCCTGATGCTACAGCCAAATCATGGGCACTGACAGCAATCAGCTGCTGCGTTGGTGCTGTCACGGTGAAAGACAGCACAAGCCCAACACGAAGGAAAATGTTACCTGCGGTACTGGGACTTGTCAGGAGAAATACAAGAGTGGGATTTGGGCTCTCGTCTTTCTCCCTTTCACTTTCATAGAAGAGGAGGAAACCTCCTCTTCTTGCAACGCTGTGGCTTTTGGACTCGGTCCAAAACCCATCAACAGAAAATCTCAAACTCTAGTCAATGAGACAAGGCTGGTGGCCAGATTTTCCTTAATGCGGATGTTGCTACAGGCCTCAGATCAAGTCCAATAATCTTTGTATGTTTGGAGAACATTTAGTTTCCCACTCAACTGTCTAACTAAGCATGTTTGCAGACTTCAGTAATGAAAATAAAAGCTGACAGAATAAAAGGAAATTCATTAGCTTATGAGGTGTGCTCCAAACTGAACAACTTCTTGGTGCTGGTTCCCCAAAGTTCATATCTGAGATGGGCAAAGAACTGCCTGTGGTCTTGGATAAGTAAATATTCCATTGCCGTGTCAAAATAATAATGCTTGTTTCAAAACCTTCTTTATTTTTCACTCTTCTACTATTTTTTTATTCTTTTAAAATTTAATTTTACATGTACACACACAAAAACACACACCTTTTTATGAAGTCCAGAATATATCATTTTACCTGATAAAATCCAAAGGTGATTTTTATAAACAAAACATAATGCCATTAAGAAAATCTGCATTTCTTCCCAGCAAGAGCGAGTGTAAATCATTCCTTTTAAGAATCCTGTCTTGCTGCTGCAGTCAGCATGATGCACGACCCAGGAGCACTGCAGGCTAAGGTTCCAAATCCCGTTCTTGCAAAAAGAGAGAAGCATTGTGTTCTGTTACAACATGCGGGCAACTTTTAATCATCTGAGACCAACAGGGTACCATGCTGACGTCATCTTTCAAACTCAATTTTTTCCCCGTGGGAGCGGTTTTTTTTTTTTGTTTTTTTTTTTTTCCTGCTGCTGATTGTGCAAAACTCAGTGTTTGCTGAACTCTGTGAGTAGATTATCATTGAGTGTTTTTGTCTAACTACTTAGACTAGACAGAGCTGGCTGTGGGATATGGGATATGACAGAGCATATTATTACTGTTAGCTTTCAGTCTCGAGTGCTGGTTTCATCTGGAACACAACGCTCTTTAATAATGGTGCCTCTTACTTTGACATGTGCCCGCTCCTGCTTTGATGCAGATTTGAGAGAATCCCACACTGACATACTGCCAAAGCTTTGTTAAATTGGGAGAAAGATATGTGGTAACGTGACAGATCTGAGGAGAAGCAGGACTCCACATGGAACTGTTGTAGGGCAGTGCCAGGTGCCACAGGTAGAACATTGTAATTTGATGTTTCCTCGTTTATGTTTATCTAGAGTTCCAGCAAAGCATGCAAATCTTTTTTTTTTTTTTTTTTTTTTTTTAATTGAATATTTATTTGGAGAAATTTGGTAATACAGATAAAACCTGTATTATATATTGATAACAATTCATTAATCTGGATATAAAACCATAAAAAGAGCAATAGGTCAAAAAGTCCTAGTTAAGATGATGTGTCAGGGTACTGCAGTTCAGTCTGCTGATCAGTTGTAAATCATTGTGCAGGACTTGCAGACAGAGCCTTCACATCTCCACTTTGTCTTTCTACTTTTACTAACAGCCCTTTCCAAAACTGAAGAACGGAAAAGAAGTATCCATCCAACCAATTTGGAATAATCCCATAGCTGTCTTGCTAATACCCCACATAATTAGTGTTTATTCTTACCTTAGCAGATGAAATAACTCCTGGTAATCCTTAGGTAAGTATCTAATTTTAGATAGGCACCTGGATTCCAGTGATGTGTGGTATAAACTTTAATCACATTTCAGAAGTGTATTTCACTCTTAATCTTTTTTTTTTGTTGTTGTTGTTAGTCACAAAATAGCATTTCTTTTCATTTTGGATATATTTTTTCCTTTGTTTTTGTTTAAATAAAAAATGGGCAAGTAAAGTAAAGCCTGCTAACTGTGACAAAGCAAATATGTATGGAGTAATTCATATATAAGATCAAAAATTTTCTCTCATTCTCTGTAAAGCTACGATAATTTTATAAATCAAAATCTTATGTTACTATAATCTATTCTTAAAAAACACATGCTAGCCTTATTTCACAACTGCTATTTAAGATATTACAGTACTCCAAAGCCTTATTTTGCTGTTGTTATTCCAAGACCACTTTCTTGAGCTTCAAATATCCAAAGAAATACATGTATTTTAATTTAATGTAGGTTTCTACCAACGCAATACATAGACTTGGCTTTCCAACCAGAATTAACATATGGATTTCATTATTCCTCATGTGAAACTTAAACATACAGGTTAATATAAGCAGAAATTGAACCTTATGATCTTATTCTGAAGGTCCCTCACTGTGACTAGTAACATCTCGATAAACTCACTGAGAGGCTCCATCAAAAAACTAAGCCATTCAGATTGGGTACTTTAGTTTAAAAGGACAACTTAAGAGTTCAAATTTAAAGCAAGGGCAGCATGTTGTTTCTGAAAATAATCTCGATTGTTTTAATAAGGTGTGTTTGCTGGTGTTTCCAATGCATATATCCTACCTTACTACTCTGCTAGTTGCAAAAAATATCTGAAGTTTTGTGATACACAGGCTTTGGCAGAATTATTGACTTAAGAAGTTCCTCTCTCCTTTCTTACATCGTATTCAACTCCCAAGGTAAGTTGATGGATATAATGTATATAGATCTGATCCAATTTATTTCAAGAATGGATATCGGTTGGAAGAAAGGATAAATATTAAAGGATAAATATTCTCTCTCTCTTTTTAGGAATTATCTAATGTGATAAAACTCTGTGCCTATTTTAAGAGTTAGGCTGATGGATACCTCTTAGAAGGAATTGCATCAGAATTCTGCACGCAATACAAAGTGACTGGATTTAATAAGCTGGGAGGTTCTATGTTCTGAATATATATATATTTTTTTTTAATTATGTTTTTTAGGGCTTTTTACTCTGGGCTACTTGATTATATTGATAGTAAGAATAATCCCCCTGTCATTGCTTTGATATACCCAACAGCCAAGTAAGTCTCTTCCATCTATTTCTACTCATCGCCAAGGACCCTGTAGTCAAGCTGACTGCCAAGGTATAATTAATTTATACTTTATACCCTAAGGAGAAGCAGCTGAATGTTCATCAGCTTGTACGCTCTAACACTTCAATGCCTTACTAGCAGGGATCTTATTAGTGTTTATTTGAATACCCATAATAAACAAAGTTGTATCCTTTGCCCTTCATTTCCTTCTAGAATGTAATAAATCAAATTCAGGCACTAATCATATTACATCCACTTATTATTATGGTAATTCTTACTAATACAGGACCTGACCTTGCTGCTCCCACTGCTGTTAGCTGGGAGGGGAGATGGTCACCAGCTGAAATTGTAGAATCAAATATTAAACATAATGCCTGAGTAGAAAGAATTGGCAGTGATTTCAAAAGAAAATCTCAAACTGGATTGTCAACTACTATATTTTAAATTATTTCATGATGCAGAATTTCTGCATGGGACAACAGCAGCTGTACAATTCTTAGTCCAGCTCAAAAACACTTACATGTTGTCTTGCCAGTCTGAACTTTAGCTCCTCATCTGAGAGCTTCAGTCTTCATAGTCAGAGAATACTCAAAGCCATGAGCTTTGTTCTAATTAACAAAAATATTTTTCCATTACTTGTTTAACAGTTTAATGAAAAACATAAGTTTTAAAGTAATTTTAATTTTGATTGAACAGGTTTTTTTTTTTTTGTTTTGTTTTGTTTTGTTTTTCCCCCAAACCAGTGAATATTGGTACAATTTTCATCTTGAGACTTTTATTCATTTTATTCCCTTCTAATCTGGCATTTCAGTTTCTCTTCCAGTACTAAACTGAGCTGTCATAAAGCTAGCCTGTAGTGTCTAGGAAAGACAGAAAGAAGAAGAAAAAAAACGATGGAAGAAAAAAAAAGTCAGATTTCTATATTCTTTTATCTCCTTAACTTACCAGGAAAACTCAGTCTGCTCCAGGACTTAAACAGGGAGAAAATATTACTATAAAAAAGCACATGAAAAGAAAGAAAATAGTAAATATCTATTAAATGTATTATTCTTTTGGATTAGCATATGCATAAAGTGGTAATGGTTCTTGAATTACATGTATAATCCTTTATATTCCATCAGAAATGTTCAGTAGCTAAGTGCCACTAAACAGCGGCAAGGTCATGAAGGAGCTACAGAAATCCCTAGTCCAAAGTCTGGGTGCAACAAGTGTCAGCTGTGAATGTCTTGAAAATGCATATCCTTAATGTGAGATATTAGGCAATTATCCTCTTTGAGGCCAAAGTCCCATGGACCCCATCAGAATAAGTGATTCAGTGGCTTGGCATGTATGCAAAATACTGTCAGCTTCTTTGGGAGAATTTTCTATATAGTTTATTTGCTACACCATTATAAACTAATTGGAATTAGTAATTGAACAGCAGATTATAGAATTCCACTTTATCCATGAATTAGAGAATTAGCAGTGACTCATAAGGTGGAAGGGTAGATGCATGGATTGTAGCACAGCCCCTGCAATATGGGATGTTCTGCAAGCCATTGCTGTCAGGACATAGCAACCTGGCAAATGCCCAGTGGATGGAATTGAGGACTTCAGCAATGTCCAGTGCCTTCTGTGTCTTTCTCTCTCTCACTTTAGTTTCTTCCTCTGGAAATCTGTATATCTTGTAAAAGCGAGTATGGCGATGTACCACCTCCCAGCCCAGTGCACACAGGAGAACACATGTGCAAACTGTTCTGATCCAGAGAAAACATTGCACCTGTGCTGAGGCAGCAGGATCAGCACAGCAAGGTAAAGGAAGCCCTATGCTCCTCCTGAAGGACTGTGAGTGTTGTTTTCCTTGAACATCTGACTTGTCCTTTCCTAGTCATGTTTGCAAATGACAGTGCCTAAGAGCCCTAATTCCCCTTTCAAGAGGACATAACTGAAGTCAATAGCATAAACTTGGTATTTATTTGTCACAGTGAAATATGTTATTTACTTACTTTCTCTTGTGATTACCAGAGAAACTTTATATATATATATAGTAATTAATAATGCTTGGCATGTTTTGCTGAATATTTTATCACATATATTTTTAGAACTTAATTTAATTCAATATCACATTAGGAATACAGATATATATTAAATCCCCAAGTCATGTTTCTTTTTTTTTTTTTTTTTCCCCTCTTCACATGCATTTAGTAAAAGAAACATTTCCAAAATTCCCATCTGTTCTGCATGTAAATTCAGCTAATTATACACTGATTGACAAGGCTATAAAAGGACATTTTTGTGAGATGATAGGTTTAGCGGCCTGCTGCACTAAAAATTAACATGCGTAGGCATTCTGCAATTTTCCCATGGAAACTATATGTAGGAGTCAAGGAGATACAAATACATACAACAACATGTGCTCTGCCTGTCACCCAGGTAGCATGCTAAAGGGTTTGAGATTGCTTGCAAGTATTCACCCATACTAGTGCAAATGTGTACCTTCGGAGGTATCGACAATCCAGTATTAGTATTTCAGAGTTTCAATGGAAACAGAAATCAGTCTTGTCACCCCTTACCTGCATCAGCAGGTTATAATTCTTCAGAACTCTGTTGTTGGCTTGAGTGAAAGTTGGAGACGGCCCAGAGTGCTGTGGATGGGTGCACAGGCATGTACGAGATGGTCAGAGCAGATGAGATTAATTCTGTGAAATCTGGAAGCCCAGCTGGGAATGTTAAAACAGCAGGAAGGGCTCTGTCTTTTGAGACAACATGGAAAAACTAGTTTCCAACCCTCGGCCCCCGGCCGCGCGCCCGCCCCCCCAAAAAAAATATATATATAAATAAAAAAAATACAGTAGTAGTGGTAGTAAGATAAAGAGCAAAGCTTGAAAATACTGTAGTACCTAGAGAAATGTTATCCGTTATTCCAACATATAATCCCACTGACAGTGATCCTATTTTATCCAATAGGACTACAGATTTAGCAGTCAAGCACCTTGCATGTACTGAAGCAGAGTGCTTTTGGCTGAAATAATAAATCCTGGGTATGAGCAAATGTCCTGGAATTGAACTTTTACTACTTGACTTCCATTTGAATATAGCAGCAGTGCTAGCTGAGCCACTTAGTTACTTGACAATAAGCCACACATCTTTTAAAATAATGCCTTTATTATATTTCTTTGTCCTTTCAGCCTGTCCCTTGTCTCTCTTTTTGGATGTGGTATCCATGTAGACCACTTTCACTCTAGGCAAGGACAAGAGAGCCTGAATTAGAATATAACTGTCTGGGGTATTAAACCTGAAACAGCCTGTTCTAGAACAGCAGGGGTGTTGAGAGAATCTGGGAGACACGTTATCAGAAATTTTTGAGAGAAATAGAATGAAACTGAATGCAAGAAAGGTCAAACAGGAATCAGACAATCTCTTGCTTGTATTCTTAACAAGGGTAATTAAGCATTGGAACAGATTACTAATGGATGTGGTTCATGCAACATCAATGAGACTCCTTAAGATTGAATCTCTTTCTAAAATGTATGATCTAATTTCAGCATGAGTTATTGGGATAGATGAAGGAACTGGAAATAAAATGCCACTCTGTAGCACATAGGAAATGGTAGCAATGCTTCTGATGGACCTACAATTTCTGCTTCTGGAAAAATCCATTAGAAGGAAATATAAATGTGAAAAGATAATAAAATAATGTTAGAAAATGAACACTTTGCTTATGAAAGCTTTAACTATACCCATGGTAAAAAAATGCCATAAAATATTCACTTTTGTCTGCTCCTTTTGAGTTGCTGGGACAGGAGGAAGAGCTAATCCTCAGAGGCAGTACATTTAGGAGCAGCAAGTTAGCATCTTGCAAAAAGTGCCCTGATCTCACTGGGAAGAGGATGCAGGTAAGATATTTCGCATACACAACATGATTCAGTATTCACAGAGCTACATTCACGAGCCACTGCCCTCATTAAAATTTGAAAGTACGCATGATTTACACATCTTGCAATGCCTGTACTCCCATAAATCTTTTTTGATAATGTTTTAGCTTAGCCCATAGAGTAATACTAGTTTAAGGGAGACTTCTATTTGAAGATTATACAAAAAGAGATTCCGATGTATTTTGATATTTTCTGCTTTGGACGCAGTGCTAAAATAATACTCATCAATCACATCAACCAGGTGTCCCAAAGTTTGCACTGATGCAGCATTATTCTGTGGCTAAGCATCTGAGCAGCAAATCACATCTTTTGTTTTATTCTTCCTTCCTTTCCCCACCCTGTTAAAAATAATAATTATTTTTTTAATAGCCCCTTTTCCATCAGTGTAATTCAGGAGCATAATTTCGTCCTTACAGTAGCAGCCCTAATGGGAAAATCTGAAGCTTGAGATGGTATGTTTTAGTAAATGAAGTACCTTTTTATGAATCAGATGGTTCGTCCCTCAGCAGGCGACAACTGAAAACTCTGCTCCAGATGGAGAATGTCAAGCTCCTCATTTTGTAATTAATCTAAAACAAACTTCTAGCTAATTTAATGAGTCGTAGTTCAGAGAACAATGTCAATAAGACCAAAACATTGGCTAGGATCTGTGGGGAACCTTAAATCAGAGAAAACTAATACTATTAGCACCTCGATAGCACTTCTACAGAGAAGATCAACAGTAACAACTGCTGGAAGTCAATTCAAAGCTCCTATTAGCTTCTCTGATCTCATGATTAACGTGACAGTACATTGTGCTTTCTGCCTACAAATGTGGGTAACATTGTGTTTGTAATTCTACATGAAAACACTTCTCGGAGACCACATGCGGTGACATAAAGAAGACTCCAAATGACTGCGATGCACTGAGAAGGGGGAAAAATATGAAATACTTGCAAATATTGAAACCAATAGGAAATTTATAATTAATTTTCAAAACAGGAGATCTAAAGACTGATATTGAGTGCTGAAAGGAGCAACACAATCATTTGCATAAACAACCGCTGCCCAATTGAACTATTGTCCTTGTTCTGTGTATGGACTTACTTCTATCAGCTTGTACTTTCTAGCTGCTGTATTTCATGTAGCACATAAAATAGACTTTAACCAAGAAGGAGGCTCCAAGCACCTCTCCATAGTGGAAACAACTACTGTTTCAGTGCTGTTATGGCTGCAGCAGACAAAACCTGTTCATGAAGAAATGATTGGCACAAACAATAGCTGTCTCTTTAGCAACTGTCACTTCAGTTTGTTAGTAGCAATTCACGCCGGTTTGGTGATAGTGATTTACAGTAACTTCCCCCTTCACAACTGAATACATCTGTAAAACGATTCCATGACAAATAAAGCGTAATGGTTATTTTTTATAGGAAGCTTGTTAGAATGTTGAACCATCCTACCATCAAAGAAGCATCCAAAGTATAGGGCACAGACAAACCACACATTAGAGGGAAAGCACAAAATGTGTAACAAAACTGTCAAGGAGAGTGCTAGACACTGGGGACTGAGAAAGGAGAGACAGAGATGGATTCTTTCCCAAGTTGTTTTCTCCCTAATCTTTTAATTTATTTTACCCACTTCAAGAATGAAGGGAGGTTCAGTCCTTCTTTGCTGGGTAAGTTTTCCCTCTGGAAGGACAGAATCCTTCCTGAGAAACCTTGGGTGGGAAGGGGCTGGGGGAGCCATGAGTCCCATACCCCACACAACAAAAACTGACACCACCATCAGACCAATTTGCTCATCACCTTCTTGAAGGAGGGGGTGGAGATCATGATTACAGGCTCTTGTGTCCATCACCTCTTGTCCTTTCAGGTCCTAGAAGTGGATGCAGTAATCCAGATGGGATCTTGTGAATCCACATAGAGGGGAATATTTTCATCCCTTGACCTGCTGCCCATGCACTTGCTCATGTGCATAGGTGTGAATGAATGTTCGGGAACCCAGTAATGGCTCTGTGCAGAGACGCAGGAAGAGAGGACCTTTCTGCCAGCAAACATTTTTTCTTTCCAGCAAACAACTGCAGGAGCTTTCCTTTCCAGGAAATTGCACTTTCTAGTTCCACGACATTGTTTCAGTGCTCTTTATGTTCGTTTCGAAGATTTCAGGGAACTACAGTTTTTTTAAGTCTTGTGGTTTTAACGCTGTGAAAGCATGTAACCTATGAAAGTAATAAGTGAAGGGGACTTCAAAATAATAAAACTTCCATGCAAACTTTGTTTAGTTTGGCTTACTTATAACAAGGGGTACAGAAGTGTTTGTTTTATTTTTTTCCTTTTTGTGTCTAATTTAGATCAGAACCCTTAGTAAACACTGTTTAGTCACCAGGAGGCTAAATTAATTTAAATCAATATCTAATTAGGTTCCCTAATGTATTACCTTTCACTTTGGAAATTTAAGAAATCTAAGCAATTAAGTTTGTGCACTGATATCCTACTGTTTTCTTTTTGTTTCTGCTTGACTAAATTTTGCATGTAATTGATCGTTTCTAGACCCCAGTATCATTGATTTCTCTAGCCACTTGCTCTACTTGTGTACTTTAAGGAATGAAATAGTTATGTTTTGGAGTGGAGAAATCTTTCATGTTAACTTTCATTTTTCCAGAAAGTGAAACATAATATTAAAGGGTATGAAGCATGAAATTATTAAATGACAAGGTAATGCAAAGTTGTGTTTTCCTCTTACTTGCACCTTAAAGTTAATTTGACTACAAGCAAAAATTGCTTCCATGAAAAGGAGTATTTTTAATGCATGGAAATCCCTTTTCATTAGTAAAATGGGAATTATTTTAGGAATTTAGGAATATTTTAGGAATTTCTTACTGTGGTGGGGTCACTCTATGTTACTTTATGTAGTACTACATTTGATAAAAAATACTTAATGTAAACTCTCTTTTTAAAAGAGAAAAAAAATAATTTAAATGATTTTAAAAATAAAAAGTTTACACAACTTTTCTTACAAGAAGGATTGAAGTAGTATATATGAGCAAAATTAATATCCTCCTCAAGTATGTGATGAATTAATTTATTAGTGTACAGCACCAAAATCCACCTCTCCACCCCACTGTGATTGTAATCGCGGGAAATTTTAAATATTAAGTGTATGAAAAAAAAAGAATGCTATAGCCTTATTTGTGTGTGTGTTTATTCCTTTGTACTTGCCTCACAATCAGAGCTATATCCTTATTTACCCATAAAGAAAAAAAAGATTCTCAGCATGCTACTGTTTATGAATTATAACTCTTCCATGAAAAATGAAAGTGTTATTTTTTTTTTGAAGTGTATGAAAAAATGAGCAACCATTTTGGGAAGAACAAAAAATGTTGATATGTGTTTGCTGGTCTGGTTTCTTTATATAAATGATTTATTTATATATGTGTGTATGTATGCAAATCCTTGACATTTAAATACCCTATAAGAAATATAATTTAGAGTAAATAATAGAAGCCCTAGAGCTACCAAAGAAACTTATTCAGTGGAAACAGATATTCTCATTGCAGAAGGCTCATGGTTTAGAGATTGTTTTACATGTTTTCATCTTTTTAAATTAAAAATTGAATAAAATAAATGCGCACTAATTTAAATAGGTTTGCCAACCAAAATAGTTTACCAAAACACTGCAAACATTTTGCCACAAAACTCACCATCCTTGCAGAAAAGAAGCTTCACTTCGGTATAATGGCAACAGCAAACTGTCTGTCTGTAAGTAGTGAATATATATATATATATTTATTTATAATGGCTATCAACTATTTATGTCTTACAAAAACAGCCTGAAGAATCAAAAAAAAAAAAAAAAAAAGGAAGAAATATATTCAAAATCATCCAGTGAGTAAAATGAACCCTTGAGTAGAGCTGCCATCAATTTAACGCTGTCTCTAGCCTAATTTACAGTTTTAAGTGCCTTAAGCTGTGCCTAGATCTTGTGCTGACTCCTTTCACTGGCCTGAATCTCTGCTAATGAGAAGTACAAGGTGTTTAGGCACCAGCCCAAGAAAATATCCAGGCATGCACATAAGTCCTGGAAATGACCACATTGAAATTTTTATGGGCTAAATATACATCTTATTGAAACAGGATTTTTTTTTCCTGCATTTTTAAAAGTATTATTATTATTATTCATTTTTTTAAAATTTATTATTTGCTCATATCCCAAGCATTGTTAAAACCAAAGGTGAAAATCTGTTCTGAGGGAACTCAAAGCTTCATGACTTTCACCCAAGATAATCTAGTGATGAACTCAATAATTTAGTCCCCAAATTCTGAAAATCTAGTGATCTTATAATAATTATCTTATGGCAAGCAATAACATAAAAAGGTCATGTTTTTCTGCACTTTTAATGTATTCTTGTGTGGTACATGCATAATATTCAGTGTTTATTTTGGACAGATTTATCGTCTGTTAGTCATCAGATACTTTTTCTAAATGATGCTGATATGGAAATTGTATATTATGAAGATTTAATATTATTTGATTTTATTTTAATCCTTGACAGGAAAAGTGGTTTGCTGTATAATAGGACAGTTTCTGGTTTAGAGTAAACAGTTCAGAAGACATTTCTAGTTATTCCAGTGCTAGTAACCTGAAACTGTCTAGAAGCTGGAAATCCCACTAACACAGAGACATAAAAACTGTAAAAAAAAAAAAAAAAAAAAAACTGTAACAAATAGTGTGCTTTTTTTTTTTTTTTTTAAACTTATTTATAATAATAGTTATAGGAAAAAAAAAGTACTTGCTGAATGTTTCTGGATAGATATTTGTCATTTATGTCAGTATAAAAAATGGTAGATTCTTTTTTTTTCCCCCCCCCAAAGGCTTGTGAAAAGCTTTCTGAGCTGTCTAAAATAAAGTTCCATCAGAGATGACATTTTAAAGATACTACCCAATAAGTAAGATTATTGTGCCTGTTTTCAAAGCAGACTAAGCTTATTCTTAGAAACAACAGGCCAATAATTGTGGCTGCTCTTGACATTAATTAAGCAATGCTATATGAAGCTTTGATTTTTGTAATCTTTTATGCATATGAATAGTCCGAAGTTCAATGCAGTCTAATGATTAGGACCCACTTGAAGCGTTTGATTTTGCAAGATGCTGTTTTGCGCTACAGCTTTCAGCTCCCTTTGACTCACAAGTGGTTGGAACATTACAAATTGCAAGTACGAGTACAGCTAAAAATGGATTGAGAAGTAAATAGATAAAAACACACAGGAGTATTTGGACACTCGCTCCTGCTACCACAACTCTGTGCACAATAGCAACACTTCACTTTAAGCACTGGAGGGAAAACCATTGGGGTTTTCAAGGAACTAGTGCTTTTTTTAAAAAAAAAAAATGCAGATCTGTAGGATACAAGGGCAGACCTGCAGACGTGGTTTTCCCATGCTCAGTGCTCAGGATTTGTGTGTGTCCCTAGCACCTGCTTCCACAGATGCCCCCAGTTCTGTACTTTGTTCCAGTATGGTGTGGCTCAGCCACGCAGGGCGAGGGGCTGTGAAACACCCCTGGAAGAGCATTGAGGTGCACAAAGGTACACAATGAGTGCTGGTAGAAAAAAAAAAAAAAAAAGAAAGAAAAAAAAAAGAGAGAGAGAGAGAAAAAAAATATACTATTGATCAATTCTACACATCACTGTTTCATTTTTTTTGGCTTGGTCTAGACAAGGAAGTTTGGAAGTGTGGTTTAATGGAAGTCTGCCGCACAAGCTTATCCTATGAACATATTTTTAATAAGGGCATGCTACAGTAAGCTGAATCAAATGAAAGCAACATTTTTTGGGGGGTCTCATACGCTTCAAGAGAAAAGGCAGATTTCTCCGAAAAGGCAGATTTCTCCTCAAGACTAATGAATGAATCTTTTCCAGCTTCTCTGTATTTTCAAACAGCCTACTGTAAGACACATGAAAAAGCATTGCCCCTAGATATGTCTTTTAAGAAATACCGCAAGAATTTTCTGGTCTGTACAAATTTGGAAGAGCAAGACAGAGACAAAGCTCCTCTCTGGGCTGTAGGGACAGCAAGTTAGAAGTTGCAGGTCATCTGAATTCTCTCAGTTCTCAGTTAGTTTTTTTATTAGTTTTTTTAAAGTGTAATGAAAAACAATGTTTAGACATGCCATTATGACTGGAATAAATCTATTATTTCCAAATTGATCTCCTTCCCAACTATGTTTTCCCAAAAATAATACTGAAGTGTCCCTTTTCATCTTGATTTTGAGATGAAAATAAATATTAAAGTTCTGGAATTGTCCCAAAGGATGGAAAATCTATTTTTGAACCAACTTTGTACACAACATCTGCAAAATAAGAGAGAGCACTGTTGAGATTTCCTTCACTACCTGGAGGATAAAGCCCAGCTGCTATTCCACGGTTCAGTGCCATGAAGAATATCAAAATTAAAAGACACTGACAGGGGCATCTCAGGTGGCACAATAAACTTACTTGTAAGTTAGCTCTATATTTAACAAAAAGATTGCTATTATAAGAATGGTGAGATTTTATGATAATACTGGCAGCTCAAACTCTAGAAGGAATTATGTCCTATTTGCTGCACAAATTCTCCCCTTTTGGCTTTATTATCATTTGCAGATGTGCAAATCAAGTATAAAATGCAGCTATTTCATCTATGTAGTATTTTATGTCTAGTTTGAACAGTTGTAAAAGACTGATACAACACAGCCAAGAGCTGGACCTTTTCCATCTTTTCCTGTCTGTTCCACGATGCTTGTTTTTATGTGTTATTTTTTTTTTACACGAAAACAAAGTCACAGAGTATGCTAAAAAGTAAAATAAAAACCTGACATGATCTACTAAATCTTATTCCCCAAATCAGAAAAATTTTCATATCTTAAAAAGTTGGGTCCCCGTAGGAGGAAAAGGTTGGATTTGTAGAGATTTATTTTCACTAAATTTCTGAATTTCAATCAAATTTGATCTAATAACTGTCGTCTGACCTGATTAAAGCGTACCTCACTTCTAGTTGGTTTAAATCAACTTGGCTGCTACACAGGAGGCTGAAATACTTGCTATTTTAGACAGCCATCTGGTACCCTAAATTCACTTATTGCAGAGAACTTTGCTTTAATTCACTTACCAGGACCGTATAAAGAACAGTTGGGGAGGGGACTGTGTTTTACAAACATGTTTTGTAGGAACTGAAATAAATAACTGCCTTTATTGTGGTTTGGGGGCTGGGAGTTTGGTTTTTCAAGTTCTTTTTTTGAGGGAGAGAGAGATGTTTGGAGTGGAGTAGATGCTGAACAATCATTTTAGACTTAAAGGAACATGTTCACATATGAATTATTTAAAATGAGAAAATAAAGCCTCCGGCATGGTACTGACTTAGTAAATTGTTCCATTGTCTTCATCTTCATGAGCAATTGGTTTTAACTGGCCTTATCTCAGCACCAGAGTTCTTGCACTTTTACCCCTATTTTCTCCACCTGCGGAGAGTGAGTGGCTGGGTGGTGCTGAGCTGCCTGCCTGAGCTCAGCCACCACAGGAGTGCCAGCAGTAGGCACTGCTCTTCCTCCTCCTTCCAATAAGCATTATGGATACAGAAAGTGACAAAGCCCAAAACAGAGAGAAGAGAAAGGGGATGGATACCCCATGGGGTAATTCAACCTTTAGTCATGCACGCAAAATTAAAAGGCATGAGATTAAACCTTAGCAGTACATTCTTCTGGAAGTGAACATTTTCAGAAACCAGAACTTTCAGAAAACGTGAAACTGCTTCACAGTCTTCAAAATGCTATGTTAACGAACCAATTTTGAATAGAAATTAAAAAGAAACGATGATTTTTCTTTCCCCCCTCCACCCTATTTCTCACAGGAGGTAGCACTTCATAAAAATGAAGGAAAGTAAAAATGAAAAATACTAATTAACAGATTTATATTACAGGCTTTTTTTTTTTTTCTTTCTTTCTTTTCTTTTTTTTTCTTTTTTTTTTTTCATAATTCAACTCCTATTGCAAATACAGGAGTCTTTTTCTACAGAGGCTGCACTGGATCACATAGCAACAGCTCCTGTTGCTTGCTGTTCCCATCTCATCGCTCTCCATCAGGCCTCCTGGTCTCAGGTAGCCCGTTCGCTTCCATCACCGCTTTGCAATGCTGTGCCGCCGTCACACAAGCTAGCTCTCAAATTGGCATTTGTAGGCCACCCATTTGCTTAAATAAGTGAACAAGCATGAGAAGCTCATTATTCCCTATGGGCATGCTACAAAAAGAGAATACTCATCACATCGCTCGATGTAGGAACCAATGCAAATTGTATTGTCTTCCAGATTTGTGCTGCTGTAACTCTTGAAACAGCTGTTGGACCATTACAGAAAACACAAGACAGAGCAGAACACAGCTTATTTGCAGTGAAATAATAATATATATATTCACTGGTGATAGTACTTATACAACACAATCTTTCCAGCTCGTTAAATGCATTAACCAACATCTTCCAGAGCCAGCAAGCAATGCCATCCTGTGTGGGCTGGTGACCTGGTGCTTCCAAATTAGAAATGACAATGGGTTCTGCACCATGCCTCCAAAGTCTAATTTTACTTCCCAGTTAAGCCTTCAGAAGAAGCAGGAGATTAATTTGTGCCACGCAGGACATAATTAGTAATTCATACTGACACCTGAGTCGCCAAATTGGGCCTCTGTAGCATCCTGTGCCCACACTGAGAGGTGAAGATGTGGCAGAGACCATATTGCCACAGCTCCAGCACAGAGCACTTGCCCGTCCCGCAGGTGTAGGAGACAACTCTGTATTTCAGGTTCTTATGTGGGAGGTTGTGTAGGCAACTGAGCAATAATTTGAATAATATAAAGAGAGTAAGAAAGGCTTCCCCTGAAAGCTTTAATTGCAGTTTTAAAGAAGCAAACTTAAACAGGCTTTAGAATAAGAAACATTTTAAAGAAATGTATTGTGACCTTTCAAATTACTGCGTTCTGCACAATGCAAAGTCACGATAGAAATGATATAAATACTGTAACTCGCTTAACATTTCAAGTATCTGACTCAAAAATTATCATGAGAATGGTGCATATTTTAGGATCCAATGAGGTCTTTACCCGTTACTTGGCTTAAGTTCATAAATCAGACAGAGAGAACATCAAAGACAGCTCAGGTCTGGCTTTTGTGTGGTGCTGGGAGCTCTCACGCTGCATGTCAGCTGTTGGGCAGGGCTAGGCTCAAAATATGTGCTGCCATGGGGCTTTGGCCAATGTTCAGGTTAAGAAAAGGAACTATTACTAAAATATGATTCATTTTTATTATTATTATTATTTTTTCCCCGAAATATGTTAAATTAAAACTTTATCTTTCTTAGTTTGAAGTAAGTTTTTTGTCATGTAATTTAATTATTGTGTACTAATTTAGATGAAAACCATAAAGGTCAACACTGAATCAGAGTGTCTGGAAGACACTGGAAGAAAATATTTTAGCAGGCTCGGTACAAAACTGTTTATTCATTATCATTTGTCAAGAAATTGCTCGATTTTTATTTTTCATACTAATTTGGGACAAAAACATTTAGGACAACAGATATCAGCAGGAGAAATCTATATCTTGCCCAGTTTACTGAAACTGCAGATTCATTTCTCTATAAGTAGGTTACCTTCTACTGAAAGGTCAAAACAGAAATGGTCTTTTATTACTGGATTGATATTCTATTTAAAATTCTGGTTGTTTTATTTCTATAGGAGAGTAGAGACAAGGAGACAGGGCATCTCCACGAGCTTTGCCACCACTGAAGCATGTCCCATCTCTGTGACTGTGTCCACCCATTGTTTTGCAATTCCACAGTGACCACCTTGCTCACCTGAGTTTCTGGCAATAAACTTCACATGGTTCTTACTTACCTTTCCTTCATAAAGTGATTTGTTTGTTTGTTTGTTTGTTTGTTTTTACAGTTCACTGGTTATTCTGGAATTTCACATTTAATCTCTGCTGGTGTGTTGCATCTCCATACCTCAATGCCAGGTCAACATGACCCTGGGAGTCACTGTGGGGTACCCAGCTCCAAAAAGCAGCAGAAATGGGTAATTCCTGCCACCACAGTGAGCATTGGCAGCCACATGACAGCATGCGCTGTCCCACTGGGATATATTGTGGTTTTAAAAACCTTTGTTTTGTTAAGGTGGTACAATCAGGATTAAAGTAATAGTGAGATTTATTTAAGACTCTATAACCAGAATTAATGTTTTTCATCTCTTAAAACCATTAGATAGCTAATCAGGACATATGTACTTAAATAAATGTGGTTGAAATATGAAAAAGTATTAATTTTATGTTTTATCCCACAAAATAAATAAAGACCAACCCTGAACCCTTAAAGCATGCAGACAACCTCATACTCCATAAATACCTTCAACCCATTTAATTCAAAAGTATCTTTTATCTCGTTAACCTATGCATGCTAAAAAGGTTTTTAAAAAAATGTAGGAGGTGGTGAATAGTATCTTCATTTTAAACGAGACTAGTTGTTTTGGGTCTGTTTGAAGATAACAGTAGCTGGCTATGCACGGACTGGAGTGGATAACATTTTCATTCCTCCAATTAGCTATCAACCTACAGTGTCTTTAAACATGATTTTGGCCAGTCCATCACTATTTTGTAGATAAACGGAGTTCACCTTACATCTGGGACAAAGACTGTTCATTGGTCATTTAAGCAAATTATATTAAACAGGAAATTTTCTAAAGGCTAAAAGCAATTTTGCCATTGCAAAATATTCACAAGCTTTCATTAAATATTTTCTCTTTTTAATTGCAAATGTTGATTTGGAATGGCTGTGTTTTTAGTGCAGTTAGTAGCACATTAGTTTTTTCCCTTCAGGGAAAGAAATGAATTTTCCCCCTCCAATCAAATGCAATATAGACCATTTAAATAATTTCTTTAGCAAACAGTCCTGACTATGAATGAAAAAATAGATTTATTCTTTCTGCTTGATTTGTAGGTGCTTTTTTTTTTTTTTTTTTTTTTTTTCCCCTTCCACAAGTGTGAGCTTATATTTTTAAAATATAAATGAAATGAACTGGTTTCTCAAAGCAATTTTTAAATTCCAGTTTTCAGAACAGCTTTCTTACTAATCTGTGCATTTTTCTGGAAGGAGGGAATATAGAACTGGTGGAGGACATTAGCAGTGATATATATTCAACGTCTTTCTGACTGATTGATATAATTGTAGCTCTCCAAGTCCTATTATGATTGCAGGATTAGATATATACTTTTATTTCAGTTTAGTATTTTGGAGCAATGCCTTCTGACAAAGAAAGAAACTAATAATTTCTTGTCACTAGCAAGCTGTAATTATATGTATTTATATTTAACCTTTCCAGCTACTATTCATTAACATTTACTTGGCACAGGCACAGTTTACATTTTGATATACTGCTTTTGTGTAAAGGTTGTAATGACTATGGTAATCTTTGACTTGCCACTGTTCCCTCTCCTGAAAGTGCTGGGGCATTGTCAAAACATAAACTTGGGATAACAAGGGTTGGAATACAGATTTCACTTTCTTCTGCTAAACAACCCGATCCAGTTCTAGTAATAAAGTAAATAAATAAATAAGTAACAACACACAATAGAAACAATAAAAACAATAAAAAAATATACACACTAGTCTTAATGACATGACATTGTGAACTATTCATAACATCACAGAACAACTTTATTTGGAAGGAACCTCTGGAGCACATCTAGCCAAACCTTATGCCAGGGATGGCTTAAAAATTGGACCAGGTTGGTCAGGACTTTGGTCAATTTAATTTTGAGTATCTTCCAAGTAAAACCCAACAATGCCCATCAAGAGGAACGAGAGGATGTCACCGAACCATTTTTGTTTTCCATCATGTGCTCTGAAGGGACACTGCTTTTCTTCTTTTCTCTTCGCAAGCAGTTTATGGGAAGGCACAACCAGGAACTCTGCCACCCATTTCCTACACTGGATTCTCTAGTTTTCAGATCTTTCCCAGAGGCATTCACAGAAAATAAAAATGCCATGCATAATTTTAGGTAGCAATAAAAATAAATCTATTGTCATGACAATGACTATTCTAATTATGGTCTAATTAGAATAAAAGCATAGGGGATATCTTGAAAGACACGGTTTCTTAGAAGTGAGAAATTATACTTGCCTGCTTTTTTTTTTTTTTCTTCATCTTCCCCAACTCCTCTGTTGTTTGAAGAAAAGAAAAAACAGCTTAGGAAATGAGAAAGAAAAGTGACTTAAGTGCATATTGGTGTTTATTCCTGACTTCTGTAAGGCTATTTTAATCTTATCAAGGTGGAATTTTTCAATGAGATTAGTTAGTGGAATGGTGTATAATTAATGGTTCACCACATATCATACATTTGGAACATTAAGTGTAAATTAACAATATGCTCTTTCCCAAGGCATTCGTGTACAGGTTTCTTTCTTTCTTTCTTTCCTTTTTTTTTTTTTTTTTTTAAAAAAAAAAAAATTATTTTATTTATTTGAGAAGTAAGGAAGCTACTGACTTTAAAAACACTTGATACATTTTCCCTTTATAGATTTCAGCTTTGCAGACTGAGCTTTTCTTCTACCAAAGAGGAGATTTTTTATTATTATTATTTTTTCCTCTATTAATGCTCCTGGTAGATTCACCCAAAGACAAAGTGCTTTTTGGACCACCTGGTATACTGGTAGCTACCACAGTATCTTGAATTTGACCTTCTCCTTTGCAGTGCACAAAATATGCACTGGATATGTTTCACTAGGTTGTCAAATAAAGACCTTCATTATAGAACTAAATAAGGAAAAGTGATATTGCTCAAAATAATGTTGAAATCCCCTTGAGAGATACTTTTCAAAAATGACTTTAATTCTGTCCAGAGAACAGCTACATGATCATATGTTAATGTTTCACAATTTGCTTAAAAGCTTATAAACTTGGAGAAAACTAAGGAAAACTTCTGACATGAAAAAGCTGAAAAATATTTCAGTAAAAAAATCTCTGTGTAAATTATTGAAAGCATATAGAAATTATGGAACAATACAGCCTTTTGTTAACTGCTTTGTGCACTGTTATGCATTGAGGTTCAACCCTTCTAAGAACCAGGATGGCTCACATGAGCAGGGGTGCCCGTGACACCCTGCGCTGTGCCATGAGCCTTCTCCTCCGCACACCTTTCTTAAATCAGCCTCTACCCACACCAGGCAGCCCTGAGTGATGCCTAGAGACCCCAGATACTTAGCCTGGAAATGAAACATTACAGAATATACATACCTAGTCATTCTTTTGAGAGTTATTGAAATATCTACAATAAAATCTAATATTACATTTATATTAAAAATGATAGATACTCATGATCCTATCTGATCGTGCCAGGGGGAAACCTAACATTTTATGTTTTAAATAATTGTGCTTAAAGAAAAACGGAGCCTAAAGAAAACTGGAGACAAGCCTCGAAGCATCAATCCATCTGTCAATATCCCCATATCTACTACCTTCCAACTCTGGCGGGAGTTTGGGTTGGACACTGGATTGAAAAGTTTATTTTTTGAGCAAAAGTATTAAGTAGTAGAAACCAGGATAGCTCCAGCCAAGTCTTATAAATTCTGGAGGGTTCATGTTTAAAGAAATCCTTTGCAGTTAGCAAACAAATACCAAAATAATTGTTCTCTAGGGGCTGAAAACCACCAGTTAAGATGCAGACACACTTACGATTCCTCATCTTTTAGAACATAGTAACAGTTTGGTACACCAGGGATTGGAAAATTGATCAGGGGATCTGTAGGTAGTACAACAAATGTTTGCCCATTTCTGTGCCTGTACCATTTGAAAGAAAGTTTTTAGGTGATTAACATTCAATGTTTGAAAGCATTATGACTCACACCCATTTTATAACTTAATTTTATGCAAAAAGATTACAATGGAGAAATACTACAAGCCTTTTTGAGATTTCCAAATTCTTCTGAGTGCAGGTATTCCTACAAGGGCCTATGATGTTCATAACTGGGGACATGTTTCATTTTGGAAACTTCTCGTAGACCCTACCGGGTAGTACTGGGCAGAGCTGCCACTCTTGGCCAGCTCATGGAGGACACCTGACAAAATATCTTTGAGTTGCCATGAACAATACGAAAAATATATATGAGGTATCATCATAATTGTTTGATTCTGAAATTTATACAGCAATATCCTGGAGACATGATGAAGAATATTTTACTAAATTCATTTCTGCTGGAATTTTCTTTATCTAGTCTCCTAATCTAAACAAATGCCACCTGAAACCATAAATGACTTTTTCTCATTCTTAGGAATAAATTCATTGTTAACACAGAGTTACCATCTTGAAATCATGTTTATCTTGAGGACTACAAGACTTCAACCAGTTCATCATCAGGAGGATGTTTTGTGCAAACCAGCTCGTACAGAAAAATTATATGCTATTTCATGTAAGACTAAACCTATAGCATGAGTTGAGCTTATGGGTTGGCTTGGTCAACACATGGCTCTGGAAGTTCTGGCAAGAGATGCTTGATGCAAGATTTGGCAGAAAAAATGTGCAAGGAGGTATCCTTCATTTCAGCTAACCCATAATTTTAGAAACCTAATGGATCTACCTGAGAAATGCTGAAAGAGCAACATTTACAGGGCAGTGGTCTTTTCTTTTGCTGAGGCGTTATTGGTCAGGGCTATATCCAGAGCAAATAATCAGGAGTTTCTGTCCCTGAGGCCTGGAAACCTGAGTCACTGAACTTGTTCTATTTGGCTTTGAAATTGCTTTGCAAAGAGATGTTTTAGTGTTTATTGTAATGCTGATATTTGCACAGTGATCTCCCTTCAGCTGTTCTCCACCGAAAAGCTGAGAGATTATTTTGGTGAAGTCCCAATGGGAGTGACAAACTCGTTTATCTTCTGAAATGCTGTCTATCACCACCATGGCTTCAGTCCCATACCTGCCTTTCCTCCACTGCCACTTTTCAACTCTGAGCTAAAGCTGCTTAGGTCTTTGATGTAGCACAGGAGTAGCTCTGCCCACCGCTGCGTCACCCTATGTGCCTTCTAAAGGCAGTCTGTATGTCAGAGTGGGAGAAATCAGGGGTCCCGGTACAGGAGAATCATCACATGAAGAGTTATTGTGCAAAAACAAGATGCATCAACCCTGCAGCCACACAACAAGGTGCTGTCACCGTCCCTTGCTTCTGCAGCCTGCCTGTGCTGTGGTCGTGCCATAGGCTGCTCCAGAGGGCTTTGGTGCATAATAACTTCATGCTGGCGAGTTTTCCAAAAATATAGGAAGGAATTACAGCAGTGGGAAAAAAGAAATTAAAAAAAAAAAAAAAAGAGAGAGATGAAATACATCTGGGAAGGGATGGGCTACACCGGTCTTGGTATGGCATTAAGGGTCAGATGGGTTTCGTCAGTCATTGGGATCAGCTGTAGGAATAAGTTTAAATTTAGGTTTAGGGGCAGGATTGGGTTTTGCTTTGGCTTTTGAAGAAGGTAGTAGAGGAGCTATGCTTTGCTAGAGTGCTTGTGCTGATTAAGGTAACACCTTTTATAATATTATTATATGTATGTGTATATATTTTTATCTCTTTTGTATTAGTCCCATCTCCTGATACTGAGACCCTGGGAAAGAGCTTCAGCTTTGCCACTGTATTTGATGTTCTCTAAGGTGTTAAAAATAAGCAGATTTCATATGTTCAAAATAATTTTGGCACAAGTGTCTTCAGATAATGAAGAGCTGTGTGCTAGGTACTCTGGTTAATGAAGTGTCCTTTAACAATTAATTTGTCAGATTCAATGTATTTTTTCATACTAAAAAGAAAAAATAATAATGTTGAAAGCCTTGCTTAAATGCAGAACTGGGAGGAGGGTTCAGACAAAGCTATTAAGATAGCAAAAACTAGTTCCTATGCCTTGGTATTAGGGGTTCAGGCTGAACCTCCTGGGATCACAGACTGGTAGGCTGCTGCATTCAGTAGTGTGAGAGGAGATGTGTGCTGTGTTGTAACCATTTGTGTAATGAGTCTGAGCCTCACCTCTCTTCTTGCAAGCTTGCTTTTGGGGGTAATTCCACTCTAGGTTTTGGCTTCCTTGTCTATATGGCCTCACTAATTAGCTGGCTTTTCCCCTGTAGTGGAGAGAAAGTGTTTTCATTACTTAGTCTCAAGTACCTTGGAAAACCAAATGCTTTGCAGGGTAAAAGTCAGAGAGTGGGTGTGTTGCAGTCACGTTACTTAGAGGGGGGGCAGGTTCAGAGAAGATAAATTTTCTGGAAGAAAAGGAAATGCTGGCTATTATATGCAACTTGAAGGAATTGCCAACCATATGAAAATACACATGTGTATGTTTCTGCATAATTTTCATGTCCTCTAGGAGTCTTGTTTTCCTACTTGGCCTCCTGAGGCTGTTCAGGAGTGCCATCACCACCACTGTTGTGCTGACTGTGTCATGCTGCGTGCTAAGTGTGCAGTCTGAGGGTGGCCTCCAGTGCCTTGTTACACTTTACCATTAGTGTTCATCAGGTTGATATGCAGGAAAATAAATGCCATGAGTTTCTTTTTTTTTTTCCTCTCTTGTTTTTAAATTTTTGACATCCATTTTTAATAAGCTCTGGACTTTGATGCCTGGCAGAGATGCTGCCTGTCCTTGCTGTGCCTCTTTTATTTATGGGGTCAATATCCGAGAAAGCAACTAAATATTTTCTTGGACCCCTGAGTGTTTCCTTTGGAATGTTTGCGAAGAGGAAAGCTAAGGTAGGTCTGGAAACGCTTCAGACGTGAGGCTGTGCTCTCGCCTTTCCCATCGCTAGATGGCAGACGCTCTGTACGAATGCGCTCCTGCCTTGGCTGGGGCTCAGAGCACCCGCCCGGAGACACCGAGCGGTGCCAAGGCGTGAGTTCATTTGTGGAGACGAAGTAACTGAGCAATGACAGGCAGTTCACTCCGAGAGAACCTGGGTGAAAGGGACAAAAGCTGAGCAGACAATTAGCTCCGAGGAAATGTCTGTGGCACATGCTGCATGGGCAGGCAGCAGGGAACGGGTGCGGATGACAGGTGCCAGGCTGACAGCTTTCCTTTGGGTATGTGACAGAGGCACTGGGGGATGTTTGCCCTTAAAATAAGGGAGTGCTGTGTTTTTATTTTTTATCTTTTCCACTGTAGATGGTAAAGGTACATAATAGCTATCAAGCAACAGCAAAATTCAGTTTTGGCTCAATACCCCATATGGTTGTTATCAAATTCAATCCTCCTAACTGTAGCAAAGAGGCACTGGTGGCAGTTTATGTACATATTTAGAGTTAAACTTATAAGCAAAACCAGCGCTTGGAGAGTTTCTGCAGCAGCAGCTATACTTCCCCTCCCTGTCCTCAATGGGAAACGCAGACCTGCTGTGTCTTTATTGCAAGGGGGAGTTGCTGCTTGTTTGACATTATTTGGAGGGGAAAAAATAAACACACCACTGATCTGGGCCTTTAAAATCAAGCAGATGCTCTTGCTGTCTCTTCTGGGAGCACTGCTAACTGATCCCTGTTCCCTTGCATACCTGGGCTTTGCTGCTGTGCGTGGGAGTGGTGTTGGCAATGTCTCCCATGGGGGGGTCCTGCAGCCACTGCCTCCACTGGAAACAGTGTTAACTTGTCCTTAATGCTTTGCATCAAGCAGTGTTTTTTCTTTCCCAATGTTGGAAAAAGAAGGGATGGAAAAAAAAAAGAAAAACAACAACAAATAAACACAACCACAGAAGTGGTTGAGTCACCATCCCTGGAGGTCTTTAAAAGACGTTTAGCTGTAGAGCTTAGTGATATGGTTTAGTGGAGGACTTGTTAGTGTTAGGTCAGAGGTTGGACTAGGTGATATTGAAGGTCTCTTCCAACCTAGATAATTGTGTGATAATCAGAGGAACTGCAATAAATATGTTGCTTAATCTTATTACTACTAAATACGTGTGAAGGTAACTACCATGAGGTATGCTGCTGTGTGCGCTGATGCAATGAGAGAAATGAGATCTTCAATGAGTTAGGACCTTATTCTTTAAGTCTGGTAAATAAAGGCTACCAAAGAATAATCTCCAGCTGCTTTAGTGTTATCCATAATAATCTTCCATTTGTATTTGGTTAAATGTTACACTACTATTGATACTGCTCCTTCACTTTTGGATTCAAACCCTCCAGGAGCAAGGACCGAGCAATTTTTGAGACAATGGCATTTGGCATCCTCTAATTGGGATGCTGTGGTAGGGCAGGTGTGGAGTTCTTGGCTAATAGCATTCAAGGCTAGTGAGTAGGGTAATGAAAGGAGTATTGATCTGTGTACTAGTTAACATTGCTCCTTTGGTATGAGGAGATTGATGACATTTGAAGCTCTTCAGTTTAAAGACGATAAAGGAGTTGGTGTGTTATTCCAAGGAACATGACAAATCCTAGTTTCATCAAATGTCTGCCACTTCTCTAATGTGATTCAAAGGCAAAGATGAATCTTTGATTCAGGCCTTACTTCATGGATATTTTATTATCTTCACTCTACTGGATACCTTTTTGGGCAACTTAAAGACAATCCTAAGCTTAAATATTATGGGAAAAGCAACTGACTACAGAAGACTTCTGGATTTTGACTGTTACTGTGCATACTCTCTATGCAAACAGCATGATATACTCAGTTTCAGATGCAATTAAGAGCTCTGAAAAGGCATTGCATATTGTCTCCATTGTAGGCAGCTGTATCAACAAAATCTTTGAAAACTATCGCTGCAGTATCAGTGGGACTTCTAACAGGCTTCGATAGTTTTATCACCCTTTGAAGAAAACCCTAGCTCTGTTTAATAAAGAAACAAACAAAGCCTCAGATTAACTGAAATGCAACAAAATCTGGCTTCCTATTTAAAGAACTAAAATCAAACCTATTTGTATAAATCTGATGCTTCTCTGAAGCATGACTTCTTAAGATAGCTAGTTAATCAAAATTCCCTTGAAAATAGGGAAATGCATCTTTCATAGAAGTGCAAACTGACAAAAAAAAAAAACAAAAAAAAAAAAAAACAAGCAAAGCAAACCCTTGAGTGCTGAATAAATAGTTTCAAATTGTGATGCACTTGAAGAGGAACAAACAACTCCTGCAGGAAGAATCTGAGACCCAACTCTTCTTTCTACTGCAACAGTTGGGATTCTATTAATGTTACAGGCTTTAATTGGGGGAGTTTTAAAAGAAAAAAAGATATATAAACTGTGGGTCTCACACGTGTTCAAACATGTTAACTGGGAGTTTGACTCAGGGTTTTTAATAACATAACATCAGACAAGATACCAAACTTTTCCATTTTATGCACATGAACTGTCCAGCTGAGGTCTATTTATCCTTAAAAAAAAGAAACATGTCCTTAGACCACTAAGAAAATATTACATTTTTAATTAAATACTTACAGCTCTCTGTCCCTTTTGTTGCTGCTCCTGTACCATGGCTGCTGACCTGCTGCACCCAATAAGATATTCCCTAAATGAAAGGAGAGACTTTGTTTTATTCCTGGCAACATGAAATGCGTGGCTAACTGGGTGTACTGGAAACTTTCGGCTGCAATCGATCACCTTGTTACTTTAATCTTATGCAATTAGTTTTTAAAAATGTTAACATCTAATACGGTTATCAAGCTATTTCTCTGTATGGTTATGAAACCTCGTGAGTAAGGTCAGGCACGTTTGTTTAATCGTGGGTTTTATAACTGGCCATTGATGTGGCAGCGTGGAGTCCGGCTGCTGAGCTAACCAGTTACATACGTTTGCCATTCAGCTTGTAGCACACCATAAAGTCAGTACCACACTGTTTTGCTTTCAGACCTATAATCCTGGGCAGGGGGGGAAGAGAGGAAGGAAATAATGAAAAAGAATATTAATTAAAAATGTAATTTGTTCAGCAGAGCTTTGGGGAAATGCAAGCTTTCACTCCCAATACATTCAGCAGAAGCAGTGCATGTCTCTACAAATATGGCTGCAGCAGTGCATGCTGTTATTAGGCAGTCATTACACATAAAAACTAGGATAAAGACCGTTTAATTAAATGACTTTCTCATTCCATGCCTTTCTCCATAAGATGTCTATTCCAACAGGAAAGGAAGCTTTGTGTACATCCATCACCACACACAGTATATACCTTGGCTTCCCATGTGCAAAGTTCCTGAAAAATAAGATTTTTTTCATACATCTCTTCCACACTTCAGTGAAATGTCAGAAAAATCCTGGATGTTGCTTTTAGCAAGGACTTACTTTATTCTGACCATAATAATATAACTCATTTAATGCATATTGCCACACATCTGCATAACTGTACAACAATCGCGCAGTTTTAGTGATAGTAGATCTTGCACAGAGCATAAGTGGCAGTAATATTCCAGGAGGTATTCATTTTCAGGTACTAAACTCTTTCAGAAGGATGCACGTTATGAGGTCAGGAGGCTCATCCCTTAAGCAGTTGTCATAGTTCATTCTTAAAGCCTGAGCAGTCATCTCCATAAAGTGGGATCACTGCAACTGTGAAATATTTCAGTAGACCATATTTTAGTACAAATAAATAAGTCTAAATGGGATGTAAGGTTGGAGATATGGCATGGTGTGTTTTTAGGTCTGTAATACAGACAGGAATATTTCTCATGGATATGAGGCATATTTTTTAAAAGGAAGGATAAAAGGGGAGATAAATGGTTATTTTAACATAGACTACTGTAGCGGAGGAAAACCCAGTACAAAAATCTGGTGTTTAAAACACAGAAATTAACAGTGCAATCATAGTGCTCAGGGTATTTGAAACGTGGAGCTAAGCTGGATAGATGGTGATGGCACTGATATTTACAGTCCTTCTGTCTCTACAAGAAATAAGTGTTAAAACCGTGCACCGCTTCTGAATTTACAGCCTAAGAACAGATGTTCACACAACAGTTGAAGTAAACAGCATGGGGTGGGAGGTGGGTAGGGAAAGACGTGAGGTATGTTTTGCTTGAACGATCAGTCAGGTCTAGAGCTGGAAAAACAGGTGAGAACTTGCATCTTACCTGTTTTGAATCTCCATCTGCTTTGAGCCAAGTCATGTGAAAGATGAACGCTGATAGAATGAGGCTAAAAAAGGCCTGCTGAAAGAGAAATTCCCTGTAACGTTACCAAAACCAGTTGGTTCATATGTCATGCAAAATTTAATTCTAGCATCTGCTGTTTCACAGCCTTTCTAATAGGTGAAGTAAGTTCTTCCAGTAATCCTATACTGGACTTGTGTGAGTACTTTATACTAAGGTAGTTTACAGTGAAGTTCATTTATTTTACTGAATATGCTGTAGATTGCAATTAATGACTTTTCTCAATAGCAAAAACCTATACTGCTGTTTTACTCTGAAGTTAAATGTTCCCAAAAGAATCAAATGAAGTAATGAAACATAATTTATGCCCTTGTTTGAAGCTGTATTATCTAGTATATAATTCCTATCAGGAGCTCTTTTATGGAGAAGTATTGCTGCTATCAATGCCACTTTAATATTAGATTTTTTTAACACAAGCATACATTTTTCTTTCCGGCTTTGTATTTTATTATTTCTTTCAGTCACTCATCCCTGCAAACCCCAAAGACAAACAGCTGGGATTGCTGGGGGTGAGGCAGAAGCCTTTATCACTCCAAATTCTGGTGCATAAAACCCAGGAGATCAGAGTGATTTCTGAATGCTGAACGACACCTGACATCCTTTAGGAAAAAGGAGGGGGTGGGAGGAATTTACTTGTAAGCTCTCATAGTGGAAACAGGATGAAAAACGTCGTGTTACAGAAATAGAAAATAGGAGATTTATCTGGAATTACTACTTTTAAATTCCTAGGTGAACTGAAATCTTCCTTAAGAAATGGGTTAGGCCCGGTTACATTTTATTTAATAACTCTCACTGTAATACCTAGCTCTGATACAGCAGTTTGTATATAGGGTCCTCAAGGCACTGCTTCTTTAACCCATGCTTTATAGATAAGAGAACTAAGATACAGAAAGGTGAAGAAAGGTGAGAGCAAGTGTCAGATGCCTGAGCCCTGTGGGTTTTTGGCTGTAGGTTTGAATTCCAGTTCCCTGATCATATGTCATTAGAAGAGGCTACTGTATCTTGTAACTAATAATTTAGTCTGTTCTACTTGGAAAACAGTCATTTTAGAAATGCAGTGTGGTGGATGCTGTTCATTTGCCCAGGTGCCTTCCCCTTCCTCTGTGCATGCTGGCTGGCAGAGTGATGAGCTAGGTGGCACTGGGACAGGTGGGCACTCAGCATCTCCAGCTGATGGCTAGGGGCATCCTGTGGGGCTGTGACCCTTCTCACACTGAGCAGAGCTGCTGAAACATGCTGATGGGAGCTGTACAAAGCATGCTCACAGGATCCTCAAGACAGTTTCAGTAGACTCGTGCCCCCAGTCTATCCAAATCTTTACAATTTTAACTGTAAGGGTTTACATCTTGATGGGGTGTCTCTGGATGTCCGTGCTTATTGTCCATACAATTCCCATTCAGTCTAGATGCATCTTAAACTCTATTTTGGGGCATAGTATGTTCCATTTCTGGCTTGAACTGGAGAAGGACAAAGGGAGCCACACAACATCCATTGGTCTGCAAAAACTGCAATACAATTTATTCATGCCTAACAACTTAAAAGCTTTTTCAGTTTTCAATGGCATTTTGAGTATTATACCTTGTCAGTCCATTTTCTCTTTGAAAGTTTTTATATGTGGGCTCTGGGTACATAGGCAAGACAGGGCATTCCCCAAAGCAGATGCTGCACTGATCAGCATCATGTCTGTACCTGGAAATTTCTTAATCCAATGCCAATATTAATTAAAGCAAAGTATGCTGGTTTCATGGTCCATTAGTGGGTCTATGCTAAACTTTGTTAGTAGTGACCTGGAATGCACACACTGCTTATGGACAGCATTTGCTTCTCTAGCACTGCCCACTGTTGGGGTGGGTTTCTTTATAACCATCTCAGACAACGTGTTCTCTCATGCACTTATTTCCCCTGGTTTTCTAAATCCTTTGGGACTTTATAGATGAATTGTTGTATGTTTTTCTAGAGCTGACAAAAGCCTCCAGTGCTGTGGGGCATTTAAGCCACTCCAGCCCATGCTAACTAGCAGCAGGAACACTTGAGATCCTGGATTTCTTCAATAAAATACTGCCCTGTGCATGGCTCAGAGTAACACTAAACAAGCACACATCCAGCAGACAGTACCATGTTTGTGTTGGGCAGGAGCCAGAGCTTGCTACTGCCATGCTGGAGAGACCAATGGCCTGGCTGTGGCTGGGTGATGAGGTATAATCACTGTGGTCAAGCACAGTCACTTGGTCTAAGGATGTCTGGGATATTTATACAATGGGGGACAATATACAGTTTAACTCTGAAACAATCAGAAAATATCTGGTTTAGCACAAACAATTCAAAATTTTTAACAGCCACAAAAATAGGAGAATTTACTTGTTCTCACTGAAAGGGGTGGCAAACCGTGAAGTAATATTTCACAGAGTTACTCAAGTCCTCCCAGTTACCATAATTCAAGTGAGACTATGGATGGCATTTTATTACAAGGTAACTTGACTAGTCATGTTTCTTGGCATACTTGATCACCTTAGGGGATTTAAATATTTAACTCCAATTAATCTTTGAAAGATGCACATAATTCTCCAGAAAAGTGAAAGCAAATAGATTCCTGTTAGATGGGTTTGGATCAGACTTTTTTTCACATAGTTTCAATTCCTATGCTGACATTCTCCTAACTGCTTTTGAACACCCCGCCAACCTAAGTCCTTCCACAGTGCATTTGCCCAGCTGTGGAGCCACCAGATTTTCAGAACTAAATTGCATGGACCCAAATTTCAGCATTGAGATCTCATGTTGTTCTGTTACTCCCATGATCTCATAGCTGATCCTTTATTTTTACAGCTCTTCTTTTCATTTCTCTGAGATGTGGTGTTTTACTTGGGGAGCATTTTTAGATACTGCTTTTGTTTCATAATGCAAGTTGTGAATTATTAACTCCTTTGGCCTTCGTGTGCCAGTGGACCTTTCTTTGATATGGTTAAACACCTGAGAGGTGAGCCTCGGGCTTTCCTCACTGTGGGGTATAAAATATGGATTATTTCTTACTGTAAAAAAAAAAATCCCCACCTTTGAAATGTGTTCAGTGAGAAAAGTGTGCAAGGTTACTGCAGCCCTAGGGCGACAGTAATGTATGCTCCACAAGCTACACAAGTTTGACATTGTTTTTCTTTTTTAAATAAAAAGCTGCCACAAAACACAGCACTGTACAGCACTTACCAATGGGTGACTCCTACCAGGTTCTGAAATGCCATGAACTTCATGACTTAATGCATCAAAACTAATACATCTCTGAGGAGTTTGGAGTGTTGTAGTCATTAAATAGAGAAGAGCTTTGCTTTTATCAGAAAAGGGGTTGGGAGAATCCTTCTAGGTGATGGGGATTGTCCCTGCTGCTCATATTTGATGCAGGGACTCTGAAGGTGCAGAGCAGGTTGTGTTTGCCTTCAGTAAGGTCCGGCAGAGCTACCCTGTTCAGCTCTCTGATCTCGTTTGCTTTTCTGCAGTGGTCCAATGTAATGTCAAACAATTACAAAGCAATGCTGCATTTTTCATTATTTGTGTTATTGATAAAAAGGCAGGATCTGTTTTACTAATGCCAGTCAATTGAGTATGAAATCCTCAACTTGCTCTACTGAAAAATACTAAACATCCTAAAAAATGAATCTCATTATATTTGTTGCCATGCTGATCTATCATAGGAGATTGGGTATTTGTCCAGGACAAGGTATATCTATTTAATGCAACCTGCAGGCAGAAAACTGTGCAACTCTGCTTTGTTAACAATTTTAGACAAATCCACTGGTGAGGGAAGCTGTTGGGGTTTTTTGTTCTCTTCCCTTTCCTTTTGATGTGCACCATGGAAACGCTGTCCCATGGAGTAGGGGTGTTTGTTTCTGTACTTCTAAAAGGCAAATAAAACCAATTTTCACACAATCTTTTGTGATTGTCAAATCTCCACAGCAATTTAAATCTATCCTGTTGCTGGATGAGCCTCCTGTTTCTGTGAGGAGCATTGGTTATGTGGGGTGGGAAACTGCTCCTCTTTGGGAGGTTGTCTGTAAGTTATATGGCAGGTACCTTGTCAGGAGGAAGTGATCCAAGTAAATCTGGTTCTTTATTCTGGAAGCTCCTTCTGGTCTCAAATTAGTGGAAACAATAGAAGATTGGCTGGAAATCTTTCCTTTTATGGGAACCACAGATTTTGTCTAATATAGTTCATCTGCGTACTTGGATGTGCTGAACAGATCTCTAGGGGAATGGTTCAATACTTCTTTCTATTATTGTTATTATAAAGCAAAGAATAAAGGTTAAAGTGCTTCTTCTCTTTTGCTTCCCTTATTCTCTTTAATCTTGTGGCTTTTCTGTCTTGCCAGATTCCTCCAGCTCAGTGCAGGTAGGTACAAGGCAGTGTGAGAAGAACATGTCAATGTGATCATCAATACAGAGTCATTTTCAGTGTCACTTTCTGCCATAGTCAATACAGTTGTACAGTCCCTCAAAGAATGACTTTTTACATCTTTGGAGATATCTGGATTACATCAGCCAAAAATGGCTTTTTTTTTTTTTTTTTGGAACGTGGGACTCTAGTCTAGTCACAAAGTAACCTCCCCTGAACTCTTTAGTTTCCATTGACTTAGTGTTAATTTTCTGACTTTCACAACATATGTGATAAAACTGAAATATTAATGTATGGGGAAACTCTCTGCATTACCAGTTTTTTTGTTTTATTCTTAAACTTTAAAATTCACTGTAGCCTTTGCATATCCCAGAGCTGTAAGATATACGTGACTCTCTCAACAGTGACTCTTAGGCAGGTAGCTAATGAGCTTTATTGACTGGGAAAAAGATGTTATTGGCCTGAATTTAAATGATGCCTGTGGCCTATACGTACCCCAGGCCAATACCCACATTATAATATTCCTGTCCGTCCTGCTTTCCTTCTCTTGCTTCCCAATATTTTAGTATGTTGAGCCTGGAGCTGATGTGATCTTGACCCAAAATCCTTTCTCTGAGCTCTCTGGAGAATTGGTACCTTGCATTGAAAGACTGTTTCTATAAGCTATATAATGGTATGTATACCCATGTCCCCAAGACTGGCCAGGATCACAAGAAAGTCTCTGGAGAACCTGCCTGTCTGTGCAGGCAGTTACAGAGTTGGTCACTGTTGATAAATGAAATGCCAGACTTTTAAATGTAATTTTTAATCACGTCTGACTTTGGTTTAATTATCTGTAAATGCTGGAAGCAGATTCGAAATGATATATGCTTTCAGGAAGACACTTCCATGTGGCTTCAGAATATTCAGAAATATTCTGAATATACCTGTATATTCTGAATATACCGGTATACCCCAGTATACCTGCGGGTATCTGCCTAATTGAACAGAGGCTGGAGAACTAGAAATATTAGGAAGAAGAAATTCCTTTTCCTAGTCCAGCCATAGCTGAACTGAATAGAACTTGGGAAAGTTTCCCTGTGTCCTGGGAACCAAGGACAGGACATGCGAGAACAGGACAAAGCTGTGTCAGGGGATGTTCAGACTGGACATTAAGGAAAATTTCTTTACAGAGAGAGTGGTCAAACGCTGAAACAGGTTTCCTAGAGAGGGGGTTGATGCCCTAGACCTGTCAGTGTTCAGGAGGCATTTGGACACTGCCCTCAATAACATGCTTTAACTTCTGTTGAACCCTGAAGTCATCAGGCAGTTGGACTTGGTCTTTGTAGGTCCCTTTCAACTGAAAATTTGAACTGAAGAGTTCAACTGAGCTATTCTGTGATTTTTGTGTGTAGCGTTTTCCTTTTTTTTGTGTGTGAATAAATGGTGTTTTGTTTGGAACAAACTGATTTTAAGTCATTTTAAACAGTCTACTGCCAGTCTCTGGAGTACTTATCTATCAGCCAATTGTAAATGGAAACTGCAGCCTGGATGTGTGACTTAAAACTTCTAACACTGATTCCCACCAGGGTGACCTGAACAAAAAAACATGTAAAACCCCATCCTAGATGGATGGAGAAAAGGTTGAAGTACACATCCTGGAGGGGGAAAAAAAAAAAAAAAAAAAAAAAAAAAAAAAAAAAAAAAA